>NC_069500.1:1015937109-1016127109 GCF_027579735.1 Bombina bombina | reverse complement strand
TCGGGCTCTGCCTTCCTGCACAGTTTAATCCGCCCTCTGGGAATATCTCAGATGGATCTAAGTGCTCTGTATTGAGGCAGGAAGGAGTTCCTGAGACTTGGCCAGACTGGACGCTCTTACCTGACAGCCACTGTGACACGATCCTGGTGTGTATCGGCTTCTTCTTCACTACCAGCTGCAGACGAACCCCGGGGTGTGTATCTCTTCCAGGACTCTGTTCCCATTTCGGCTCCGGTAGCCTACCCGTATGGAAGGGGGAGAGCCCAGCGATCTCTAATACCTGACAGGCTGTGTTTGCTGTCCCTCTACGTGACCCCTCCCACCGATGCTGCGAGAGGGGTGAGGTCAGCTGTAGCCTGTATGGATCTCGTTTTGACGACCGACGCTCCCCATGGTACATACTACAGAAAGCCTCAAACATAATACTAAGAAGGCTATTACTGTCACACACCCCGAAGCACGCTCCCCCCTACACCAGTGTTGCGCAGGGGGGACAGTTTGCTAAGAAGAGCCTGATCTTACCACGAACTATCTGCAGCTAAGAGCTGGAACTGGTAAAGTAGCTAATTATTCTGCTGCTATTTTCATTATTTTCCTTCCAAAATTCATTGGACTCTTCATGTATGCACAAAAATTTGATATGCACAAAACTGATGATATTATCTCTGTATTCTTGTAAAAGCAAGTTTAAATAGTAATTCTAAGTCTGGTAAAAATAGAGAGAATATAATAGAAACAACTATATATTAACAATTACCTATCATATACTGCTACATATTTCGTTGTATCCCCTGAGTGCAAAGTCATGCCTTAAATTATATAGCATGGTTAACATAAAAGGTCTCCAATACAAATAAGGTTGACTATAAAGGCTAGATATCTCTATATGTATAAACCCTGCCTTTTTCTTTAACATACCGTGGTTTTAGTGCAAAAGGCCAAGGAACTCTATTTGCTTGCATGAATAAATTATAAGTCACTAGCAGGCAAAGTAAGAGATAAAAAATTACAAGTTAAAAATTTTTTTTTAGAACTAAGGTCTCACATCAATATAATTTTTGATATTGTTCGAAAAATAACTGCTAGGACTGTAATTGGTACTTCTTGCAAGGACAAGGTTCACAAAATAAGATAGCTGTAGCCCTGCTATCAAAAAGCAATTGAATATTTTTCTTCTTTTTTTTTTTTTTTTTTTTTTTTTTTTTTTGGAATTTTATATCAGGGTAAATCCTGACACTATACAAAATTATAAACTTTAAGATTGTATCCTGTGTCCCTATGGGATAAACAAAAAGGTCTCCAGGAAGACGGTTCTGCTTCTTTAAAAAGATCATAAACTACTGAAATAATGCCCCTGTTTATACAAATATTATTGGAAAGCAATATAATTTGAATATATCTAATTTTTATACACAATAGCACATAGCTATCCTCCATTTTTGAAAGGGCCATTAAGATTTAATCTAGCTAAAGAGGTAAAACTCTCAAATTAAGGGTAAAGAATACACAACAGAGATAACTCCAAACACTGATTTTCATTCCACACTGTTTTATTTTATTCTCACCGCCCCTACACTAATGCACTCCCTCACGATTGTTGATTTTTCACATCCCACACACCTCACACCCTACACTCTTCCCCTCTATCCCTCATAAGTAGAGAAGAGGAATAGACTATCACTGACACATCCTGCACTATTACAGGAACACAATCACATGGATAAATTTATACACCCTCACTCCAAAAATACACCTTCCCCAATGGCGGCTAAACCAAGAGATAAACGGAATAAGGTTTCCGCAGACCCTACCGTTGAATCACAATCACACACGAGTAACACTCAAACATTATCTGAACCTATAGATATTCAATCCTTAGTTCAAAGAATATCAGAAGTTCTTTCACCTAAATTCGAAATCTTAAGAAACGAGATTAAAGCAGATATAATCCATCTAACATCAGAAGTCAGACAATTTGCAAGTAGGCTTACGGAGGCAGAACAGAGGATATCTGACCTTGAGGATAACATGATTGAGTATAATGCCAAAACCGAAACCTCAAGTAATACCATCTTAAAATTACAAACGAAAATAGAAGACCTAGAGAATCGGGCACGTAGAAACAATCTTAGAATAATAGGTGTCCCCGAAGACAGACAATATGAAGACCTATTCAAACTACTTATGGTAACACTCCCACAGCTCCTAAAAATTACAGATAACTTCCCTAAATCATTTATTGAAAGAATACATAGAATTGGCCCCCTTTATTCTTCCAAAAATGTCAGACCCAGACCAATTATTGTCAAATTTTTAAATTATCAGGACAAGCTTACATTTTTGCAATCTTATCATAAATGTCAGCCCATATTTCTAGCGGAAGCGAAAATCTTATTTTTTCAAGATTATTCAATGGAGACAGTCAATAAAAGACGAGAAATTACTCCAATGTGCACAAAGTTTATCCAGCAGGGAATAAGGGCTAACATCTTGTACCCTGCTAAACTTAAGGTATTCATAGAAAATCAATCAATTGTTTTTGATACTCCAGCGGAAGCTGGAAAATTTTACGCTCAAAAATTCCCCACAGATTAATAGATTATAGCCTATAGGGATATTATAGTAAATTTAACCTCTTACTGAATATAAACATGGACTCTTCCAAGAAGGGTAATGAGAGAATTGAAAGGCTCAGCTCTCTCAAACACGGTCCCTCCCTCCCTCTAACCCCTCCTTTTTTCCCCTTTTTTTTTTTTTTTTTTTTTTTTTTTTTTCTCTTTCTTCTTCTTTGATATGTTTAACAAATAATGAACATGCCAAGTAGAATTAAAGTCACTTCATGGAATATAGGTGGCCTCACGTCCCCCATTAAAAGAAAAACCATATTAACCTACTTGAAGAGAATTAATACCTCTATTGCACTCCTACAAGAAACACATTTGAAAACTGAAGAGGTCCTCAAGCTTAAATCTACATGGGTCCAGGAGGTTTTTTTCTCTCCAAGTACTAGGAGGAAAGGGGGAGTTGTTGTCTTAATAAGCAAAAATGTTAAGTACCAGGTAATACAAACAGAAAAAGATACCGAAGGGAGATACATAATTTTAAAAATTAAAATAGATAACACGTTATATACACTCTGTAACATTTATGCCCCAAATGTTTTTAATGTACCCTTTTGGGAAGTACTACAAAACAGGCTCATGACATGTGCTGAGGGATATCTGATATTGGGTGGAGACTTCAATATGACCCCTAAATGCCTGCTGGACAGGCTAAGACAGGATCGTGCGTTAAAAAGAACCAAAAGAGATAAATTAGAATCAAAACTCTTCTCTAGAATAATGCTTAACCTAAAAGTTTGTGATATATGGAGACTCCAAAATCCTGATTCTCGAGAGTATACGTGCCTTTCAAAGGCACATAAGTCTCTCTCAAGGATAGATCTTCTCTTATTGGACGAGAGACTATGTAAATCGCAGGTGAGGGCTCAAATACTTCCAATAGTTATCTCAGATCATGCCCCAATTTGTTTAGATCTTCAACCATATAATAGCGGGCAAACAAATAGACGATTTTTTTTTCCAACATTCTTAGCCACAGATCTTAAATTTAAAAATTGGTTGGAAGCCAAATTTAAAGATTATGCTTTATTGAACCGCGACTACATCTCACGCCCTCTACTATTCTGGGAGACGGCTAAAGCAGTGTTAAGAGGGGAAATTATAGCATATAATGTAAATAGAACTAAAAAACTTAAGCAAAGAGAGGGGGAGTTGGCAAGAGCAGTTTCTAACGCATATAATCTTCATTTAATTTTAAATTCCCCTCAAAGCTGGGCCAAATACACCTCAGCTCTACAAAATAGAGACTCATTCTTGCTATACAAAACAACACAGAAAGATGCCAGGGTTCAGTCAAAGTTATATCGATTTGGCAATAAAACGGGTAAATTGCTAGCTAAACTTCTCAAAATTGAAAGAGGATCCCAATTGATAGATTATATAAACACGGGAGCACAAACAGTCAATACGACTGAAGAACTCACACAATTATTCTTTAAATATTATTCTGATCTATACTCTTTTAGAAAGTCTAATATACAGGCACGTGATCAATTTTGGAACGAAATTACTTTCCCCACATTACATCATGAGAACCTACAGGATCTCTATGCCCCAATTACGGAAATAGAAGTATCTAGAGTAATTTTAAAATTGCCACACAATAAAGCCCCAGGCCCAGACGCATTACCGAACGAATTTTACCAAGCTCTAAATAATACTATCACACCATATTTAACTACTCTATTTAATTATCTATATATAGAAGGAAAGGACCCAACACATGGTTTTTCTGCATCTTATACTACCTTGGTACTGAAGCCTGGGAAGGACCCAACAAAAGAGGAATCATATAGACCTATCGCATTACTCAACACCGACTATAAAATCTTAACCTCAATATTAGCACATAGACTCCAAACCATATTACCTCCTATTATTCATACAGATCAAGCTGGGTTCATACAGAGCAGAAACTCTGCCTCAAAAATACGTGAACTTTTCCTTCTTATCGACTATTTTAGAGAGCTGCATCCTCGAGAGGGGGGGGCGAGCGAGGACACCCCTGATAAGGCAATAATATCAATAGATGCCCAAAAAGCTTTTGACTCAGTCCACCACGATCATCTCATTCATACCTTAAATAATTTTGGACTGAAAGAAAATTTTACTAAGTTTGTTAGCAATCTCTATCGAATTGCTACCACAAAATTATTGGTCAATGGAAACCTATCACAGGATATAGAATTACATCGTGGTACCAGACAGGGGTGCCCTCTCTCCCCCCTCCTCTTTGATCTTGCTATAGAGCCCCTTGCCATTTATATAAGACATCAAATCGAAGGGATAAGGGTGGGCAGGAAAGAGTCTAAAATTGCTTTATATGCAGATGATGTTCTCATTTATATGACTAATACAAGATTAAATATACCTAAACTCTTAAGTATAGTACAACAATTTGGGTCCTTCTCAGGCTATCAGGTTAATAATACAAAATCTGAACTATTCTGGATCACTCAGACAAAAGACTCATCAACAGAAATTCCTTTCCACATAGCTCATAACTCTTTCCGATATCTGGGAATTAATATCTCTTACGACCTAGATACCTGGTATTCGCTTAATTTCACTCCAATAATAAATAAAATTAAAGAATCCCTTAAAAACTGGCAAAATTTCCCGCTATCTTTATCAGGCCGAATTGCTGCTTATAAAATGATGCTCTTACCTAAACTTCTATACATGATACAGAATATTCCTCTCTTTATCAAAAAGAAAGATATAGATCTTCTTAATTCTACTCTTAGATCATTTATATGGCAAAATAGAAAACCCAGAATCTCTCTTCAAAAATTATCTTTACCACTGAAGTATGGGGGGCTTGCGCTCCCAGATATACGAGCATATAATCAAGCTTTTTTAGCTCGTACAGTTATAGACTGGGTACATTTAAAGAATTATGTAACAGATAACGACTTGGAAAAAAACATAACTTATCCTTTAAAATTAACAGCATTGATACATAATGATCCCAACCAGATTCCGAATCAAATTAAAAAGTTAAAATCTATCTACAACCCTATTCTGGCATGGAAAAAGATATGTACTACATTAGAGGTAGAGTATCATGTTTCCCGTTATATTCCGTTTCTGGGTAACCCACAGTTTGGGGATGGTATACAGGAAGGAGTATTCAGAAAATGGAAAATATTAGGCCTCAGCAACATATGTCAGATCTTAGATTTTGAGAGAAGATGTGTTAAATCATTTGAAACGCTGAGATTAGAATTTAATATACCAAACAAATTTTTTTTCGCTTACCTCCAGGCAAGACACTATGCCCTAAATCTCATCTACAAATATGGATGGAACTGGTCTCTGGATAAAGTTGGAAATTGGCTTGCCGTTGCCAAACTGAGACACATCTCAATTGTATGTGGGTACCAATTGTTGGTATCAGTAAAGGGAGCAAAAAATATTGAGACAACCCAGAACAAGTGGAGTGCATTGATCAAACAACCCTTAGATCCCCCACTGTTCTATCAATCAATATTGGAAACTGCTCGTGCCACTCTCGCCGCTTCCTGGAGAGAATCTCATTTGAAATTGTTATACATGACCTATTTTACTCCTGAAAAAGGACATAGATATGGAAGTAGTAACTTTAAGTCATGCCCAAAATGCTCACTTCTGAAGGCAGACCTCCAGCACATGTTATGGGCCTGCCCAAAAATCAGGAACTTCTGGTTAAAGATTGAATTTTGGTTAAACAAGATAATAGCTCCTTCCCGTATAATACTATCTCTAGAAATAATAGTTTTTCTGTTTCAATTGAATGAGGAAAATATAAAGAGAATTATCAACATAACTATTTTAGCAGCAAGATATCTCATTTTTAGTAAATGGAAAAAGACAAATCCTCCTAGCATAACAGAAACTAAGAATTTTTTAAAAAAGCAATACATCTTGGAACAAATAGATACAGACCCAAATAATGACCGAGATATCAGAAAATTATTTTTGAAATGGTCACCATTTATTAAAGATCTGCCACCTAGTGAAATTGACTTTTTGATATATCCCTTCAGGAACTCAGAACTGGTAATTCTTGGCACATGGTAATAATTAAGCCCCTTTTTTTCTTTTTTTTTTCTTCTCTCTCTCTTTTTTTTCTTTCTCTCTCCCCCCGCCCTTCCTCTCCTCTCCTCCTCTCCCCATATTGTGGTTATACATATCTTCCTTTCCTTGATAATTTAATTGAGGAATATGAAACTGACTCTGAAGCAAACTGTTTACTAATTGAATGAATATAGTTGTTTTCCTTTTTTTTTTTTTTTTTTTTTTCCCCCCTCTCTCTTCTCAATTAAATGCATAAAATAAACAGAAAATACCTTCATTGAGTATAATATGTATTCATTTATTAACAAAAGAAATGTACTATCATTATTATTTAGTTAAGATAAATGCATCAATTTCTTTTGTAATAGGTTATCACACTAAGCCCTGCGTGGCGGATCTTGTGTTTTGTACTCATGTTGGTTTATAAATAAATACTTAAAAAAAAAAAAAATTGTATGTTCTACCTAAATCATGAAAGAAACATTTTGGGTTTCATGTCCCATTAAGTGGAAGAAAAAAATGCAGTTTAGTGTCCTATTAATTATATAACCAATCCTAAAACATTCAGGATCATTTACCCTTGTCTGTACTCGTACATAGATATACACAACATTCCTCCCCCCCCATTTAATAAGTATTTGTTAAAATGAATTCACTTTCTCACTTTTGATTTCAGATTGGCTTTACAAATGCCAAGTAGAGAAGTTGGTGGTGGTGATCGCAAGTATTGATACTAATGAAGTTCTTGAGAGGTGGCAGTTTGACATAGAATGTGATAAAACAGTCAAGGATGACAAGTAAGTCTTGCTTAAATCCTAGAGTGCTGTCAGATGCACTGAGCAGTTTCCTTGTATTTGAGGTCCCAAGGAGCACCTTTGCACAGGAGTTTTTAGGATATATCTATCTGAATTGCTAAATCTCAGACTCTGTATTGTAGAAAATGGCTCATTTAAATATAACTTTAAATTTCAAAGCCAGGATTCTATCATGGGGGACTGCCTACACTGCTAGGCACGCCCCCAGTACGATTTGTGTTTGGGTCAAAGGGTGCCATTTAAGGTAGGACGTTCCATGCTTAAAGCCCTGCTTTGTTAGGATGCCATGGAATGCCCTAACAGCATGAAGGGGTTAAAGGGACACAAGTAAAATAAAACTTTCATGATTTAGATAGAGCAGACCATTTTAAACAACTTTCCAATTTACTTCCATTAACAAAAAGTGCAGTCTTTTTACACTTTGTCACCAGCTCCTACTGAGCATGTGCAAGAATTTGCAGAATATAATTATATGAATTTGTGATTGGCTGACTGTCTCATAATATAGGACTAGTGGAAATAGAAATAACTTTGAAATTTGTCTTTAGTCTACTTCACAATTGAAGTTCAGACTAAGTGCTAATGTATTGTCTTTTCAGCATGCAATTGTTGATTGTGCAAATCAACTGTATTTAATGGTTCTTTCAGAGACTTTCAAATTGTGCAGTATTTCTGAGGCACCAGCTACTATGAAGCATGTGCAAGAGTTCACACTGTATATGTATAAGTCAGTGATTGACAATTTTATCATAAAAAAAAATCTACTGCTCATTTAAAATTCAGTATAAATCTTATTGCATTGTTTTATTATACATGTGTTGATTATGCATTTCTACTGTATTTAATGGTCCTTTAAGCTTAGGGTTGGGTTTTTGTTTTTGCTAGTATATGCTGTCCCTTTTGAACTAGAGATAGTGTATTTGTGCTGCTTCCTCCAAGTTGTCTCAACAGCTCCACAGTATACCAAACCTGGCCAGGGATGAATGGATATACTGCAAAAAAGCAGGCAACATAGGATGCAATGCAAATACAAAAGCCTTTTAATCCACAAGGTGCATGAACAACAAAGGGCCTTAACCGATAACGTTTTGGTTCAAAATTAGAACCTTTCTCAAATGGGGCCATAGTAGACATAACTAATACCCACACAGACCCACCTTTTATATACCCCACCTAATTACATAATGTGAAACATCTGTCTAAACTGAATCATAACAAACATCACCCAACCACTGAACGCCATCTACCTGGACACGCTGCAAACACTGACGGTGCAACCGCGCACGCCGATAACGTCATCGACCACCGCCGTTAGGCACATAGGCAGCTGTAGGGGAGTCATGACAACGGTAAACCATAAGCCAGGCGTATGACAGCGGATCCGAAAACAGAGCTATAATATATCTATTGCTAATAGATGCCAACATGTGAAACATGCTGATACAGTACAAACATTTTAAAAATAAAAAACATAACGCAAGAGCTTAGTGCAGAAAAATGCGTATACATCTGTACAAGCCACATTAATCAACAATGTCACAAATCCACAATGTTACAAATAAACCTGCAGGGCCAATCTATGCATATACGTATCAATGGCCACTGAACAGGCTACCATAGCTGCAAATTGTTTGTAAAATAATTGTATAATTTTATAATCCGTGCTTTAATGCCCTAGGAGTAGATCGAAAAACTTATATTTGGTTAGAGGAGGTTCACGTAAGTGGCTGTATCATTTGTACCAACACCCAAGATATGATCAGAGTTGCAGCTTAAGATCAAATGGCATATAGCAAAACATAAAAGCAGACGGCATATAATCATCTGCTTTTAAGTGGTAAAGCAGTATAGTCCCAATTTAACTTTGGTTTCCTGAATAGTGTGGAATATGAGATCTATAGTGTATTTGGTATTAATCACAGTTAATTCAGATCACTGAATGATAAATGGCATCCAAAAGCCAAATTCTATATTTTAGTCTTGTTTCCTCAACAGAATAAAGGTGATAGCTTATTTTAATATTATCCTGTGTTAGATTGATTCTGGAGCAGGATTGAGGTGGATTATTATGGCAGTGTTTCACTGAATGAATCTTACTTCCTGCTCTACAGCTACCCTTGTGATGGTGTCCAGTCTGGGCCAAAATTGTGTGAATTTCCAAATAGTGCTGTATCCTAGCAACACGTTTCAGCTGTCTAAGCAGCCTTTGTCAAGCTGGATACTTAGAGGGGAGAGGGTTGTTTTATACCTTTATTCTTATAGGGACACTGAACCCAAATTTCATGATTCAGATAGAGCATTCAATTGTAAGCAACTTTCTAATTTACTCCTATTAATTTTTGTTCATTCTCTTGCTATCTTTATTTTAAAAAGAAAGGCATCTAGGCTTTTTTTTTTTTTCAGGACTCTGGACAGCACTTTTTTATTGGTAGATGAATTTATCCACCAATCAGCAAGAACAACCCAGATTGTTCACCAAAATTGGGCTGACATCTAAACTTACATTTTTACATTTCAAATAAAGATACCAAGAGAATGAAGAAAATTTGATAGTAGGCGTAAATTAGAAAGTTGCTTCAAATGTCAATCTGAATCATAGAACATTTGGGTTCATTGTCCCTTTAAAGGGACACTGAACCCAAAATGTTTTCTTGATTCAGATAGAACATGCAATTTTAACCCCTTCGTGACCAGACCACTTTTTAATTTGTTGACCCTCTGGGACCAGGGCTATTTTTGCGGTGTTTGTGTTTAGCTGTTGTTATTTTCCTCTTACTCAATTACTGTACCCATACATTTATATACAGTTTCTCGCCATTATTTGGACTTTCTAAAGATACCATTATTTTTTTTTAATGACAGTGAGTCCACGGGATCATCAATTACTGTTGGTAATACCACTCCTGGCCAGCAGGAGGAGGCAAAGAGCACCACAGCAAAGCTGTTAAGTATCGCCTCCCTTCCCACAAACCCCAGTCATTCTCTTTACCTTAGGTGCAAGGAGGAGGTTAAAATTTTAGGTGTCTGTTTAAGATTCTTCTATCAAGAGTTTATTTTGGAAGCCTGGGCAAGCTTGCTCTGATCTTCCCTGTCAAACTGTGTTTAGCTGTACTCCACATTAGTCTCTTCAATAGGGCTGTGGTAGCTTTAAAGCAGTTAGGAACTTGTGGGTTAGACCTCACAGCGATTTCCTAACACTGTTGCTGCCCTTCTTTAGTATGCCAGAGTAGGCTTACTCTGCCATTATCTCATTCGCAGGACCCCTGTGAGGAGCGGCTTCCTCCCATTCCTGGAGCTGTCTCCCTGTTGGACAGGCAGGTGCAGGTAAGTGCCATTTTTCGTTTAACCACTTAAGTGTCATGGCCGTTATAAACGTTTATTCATGCACCTTTTACTGGGACAAGTATCCTCCTGAAAAAAACCTAAACACATAAGCGCTTCCCTAAATACTGAGGGTGTTGAAATATATACACATGAATGTGAACAGCAAATTGCTGATATATGAGAAGCAGTAAGATCGGAGACAGTGGTAGCTGAACATCCGTTGCACAGAAAGTTTGTAATAAGAAGTCCGTAAGTTCACCAATGGGGAATCGGCAAATGTCCCACACAGTACAAGCGGGTTCACCGACCTTTAGGATGAAGTAAATAATGAGGTTAGAAGTCCTAGCTGGAAACAATGCAGTACAGTGGTTACAAAGTGTCGACACAGACGAAACTCCTGTCGTCACAGCTGAAGAGTGTGAACGTTGATGAGGATGCTGCTCTCTGTAGCCAAAGGGTCTCCGGTGACTCCTTTAAAATTGGTAACTAAGAAAAAACAGAAAGACAAGAGCGCAACAAACTCTCTAAGAGTAAAAGTTTTTACTGAATAAAAACGGCGCAAATACAAAATAACACATACAGAGTTAAAAACAAAACAAGCGGTGTGTGAATATATCACCATGAAAGTCTCCCCCAGGAGGATTCGAACACAGCCAGATTCATAGGAACTGTCAATGCTTTACAAGTTCGTCCCCCAGCCGGTCAGCTGTTGTGAAGTGTGCAAACGGGGAACGTTTTCCCTGTTTGCCAACTTCACAACAGCTGACCGGCTGGGGGGCGAACTTGTAAAGCATTGACGGTTCCTATGAATCTGGCTGTGTTCGAATCCTCGTTTACCTGGGGGAGACTTTCATGGTGATATATTCACACACCGCTTGTTTTGTTTTTAACTCTGTACGTTTTTATTTTGTATTTGCGCTGTTTTTATTCAGTAAAAACTTTTACTCTTAGAGAGTTTGTTGCGCTCTTGTCTTTCTGTTTTTTCTAAGTATCCTCCTAAGTCAGGAGGAATTAAACAGGCTGGCGGGGCACTTAGTATTTTTCTAAGAGAGAAACTGCTCTAGGACTACGTCTTAGGGCGCGATCCGATATACAGCGCAGGTCTCGGCGCAAGCGTGGAAACCTGCGCCGCCCGTAGTTTCAGCTTGCAACTCGAGCTATCTCGTATACGGCGCCATCAGATGCTAAAGTGCCGTAAGTCTGACAAACCAGCGATGTCCATTAATCTGCGTAAGTACAAATTTCTGGAGTCGCCAGTGACTTACTGCACTTTAGAAACTGCCGCAGCATAAAAAAACTAAGTTATAAAATCGCCTGTTACTGTCTAACACGCTTCCCAAACATAGCCCGACACGTATACCCCTCTATCCGCAATCCCCCCCCCCTCACTCCTAACAATAAATGTATTACCTCCTAAACCGCCGCTCCCGGACCCCGCAGCCGGCTACATTATCTATAGTAACCCATTATCTGACCCCCCTACACTGCTGCTAGCTACATTAAATGTTTTACTCCCTAATATGATCCCCCTACACTGCCGCCACCTATTTAAAC
Source organism: Bombina bombina (assembly GCF_027579735.1). Taxonomy (NCBI): domain Eukaryota; kingdom Metazoa; phylum Chordata; class Amphibia; order Anura; family Bombinatoridae; genus Bombina; species Bombina bombina. Next base: position 1,016,114,736 of record NC_069500.1, on the reverse strand, counting down.
TATATTAACCCCTAATCTGAGCCCCCTAAACTGCCGCCACCTATTTAAACTATATTAACCCCTAATCTAATCCCCTTTACACCGCCGCCACCTATATTAAATTTTTAACCCCCTAAAATACTGAAATTTCCCTACCACTAAACCTAAGTCTAACCCTACAAATAGCCCTGAAAAGGGCCTTTTGTGTGGCATTGCCCCAAAGTAACCAGCTCTATTACCAGCCCTTAAAAGGGCCTTTTGCGGGGCATTGCCCCAAAGTAACCAGCTCTTTTGCCTGTAATCTAAATCCCCCTATACCGCCGCCACCTATAATAAATGTATTACCCCCTAATCTAATCCCCTACACCGCCGACGCCTATATTAAATATATTAACCCCTAATCTAATCCCCCTACACCGCCGCCACCTATATTAACCCTAATTATATTAGGGTTAATATAGTTAAAATGATATATATATATATATATATATATATATATATATATATATATATATATATATATATATATATATATATATATATATATATATATATATATATATATATATATATATATATATTCAAAGGAAAAAAAGTTCAATAAACTGCACAAAAGGGTGTAAAACTTGTAAGCAAGATTCAGCGTGATATGTATCTCCTTCCTGTGATATGTGATAGTTCACTTGGTAATGCAGTATATAACAGCAATGATGCAAACAAACAGAGGCGGACTCTATCCCCGGTGTTACTGACACTAGCGGTGCTTAGTGGGACCTCCTAGAGCAATCTATGCCCAATTACAGCGATATGCTGTGCCCACTCACCGCTCTCCTAGTGCCTCCAGCGTCTGGAACAACCACCGTGATCTCCGAAATCCTTTGGCTCTCTGTTTGTTCGAATACGGCGTTCCGCCGTAGTGCCGGGAGGAGTGTCCTCTCTCACGTGACCTTGTCACGGCCAATCGACTTGATTGCTGTCGTAACCAGGCAACAGCATAGGTGAATCCAGCGTGTCAACAGGTGGTGCTAAATCTGCGAGCTTCTCCTCGCACTAGGAAATCCTGGTGCAAATTTAGACAACGGTAAAGAACTTGATCCCAGGCGAGGTATTTAAAAGCACAAAAAGTCTTTATTAGATTCCACTTGTGGTAAAAGCATAAGGAGGTACCAAAACACATAAAAAGAATATTCACACGAAAGCATAGGCTAACATGTTTCGGCCTGATGCCGTAGTCGTAGCTGGAGTAATGCAAGCGTGTGAAGCATTTAAAGGGACATCTGTTCAATGATAGGTCAAATAGAAACCAATCATGAACCTTCATTTTAAGTGTGTATGAAATCAGACGTTTAACCCGTTAGTTACCAAAAAGATACATAGAAAACTATGCACATCGTTTATTCATAAATACAAAAATGCATACTTAAATTATAGACATTTTAGCCTGAAGGACAATTACATGAGTAATGTACATAAACTTTTAAACTTAAGATCTATATAATACTTAGTAATTATGTATCAAGTTAATAAATAAATAAATCAAGTCAAAGGGAGCAATTCAAAAGAAGCAATACTATTGCTGATACATATATATATGGTCAAACTGGCACAATTACGAGTCTATACAACATGATAAAATGAACAAATTCTGCATATGGTATGGAATATCATAAGCATGGAAATAATAATAATAAATACATTGAAAAGGCTCAATTCCGTATAGAGCTAAAATAAAACTTTTCCTTTATTAAAATGTCCAATGCTTATGTTGATAACCACCCTCAATCTCTGTATGCAGCGCAGTGTTCATACACACTGTTAAACCGATTTTCACAGTTAAATAAGTGGGGGTAAACGGATAAACAAATGTAATGTCAATCAATACAAAACAACTCTCTTATTTTGGTTGGTATCAATAAAATAATGAAAATATACTAGAATGGAAGGACGTTAGTGTAGATTACAGCATAATAATAATAGTCATATGTGGCTGTACGTGTATACACTAGTGAAAAATGAGTATAACACATTTTAATATTTGTATTTTGAAATTTGTAGTTATATTTTGTATTGAATGTTGACTGAATATACAATCAGCCCAAAGGTGGACACAGATATGATAAACCTGATCTATTTCCAATAATTGATTAAGTCATATTCTGAGTTGAGGCCCTTGGGCACGCGTGTTTGCAATCCAAAGATCCAAAACATTTCGTGTTTCCCCAAAGCCTCATCTCTATTACCACCTCTAGGGGGGTGTTTAACCCATTCAATGGCTTGCCATCTTAATGTGTTGTTATTTTTATTATGTATATTTTTGAAATGTTTCACCAAGGGTGTGGTTGCTTCACCAGTCTTAATAGAGGAAAGATGATTCCTTATCCTCGTATTGACATCTGTCGTGGTGAGACCCACATATTGAAGGTTACATTGGATACAAGTCAGGACATAAATGACATAGGAGGATGTACAGTTAAGGCAGGAATCGATGCTAAACTCCTCAACAGTCACTGTTGACTGAAATCTGTTTGAGAGGGTAGCAAATTCACAAGGTCTACATCTAGACTTGCCACACCTGTACATCCCCCTATGTCTAAGCCAAGACCCACTCGGGGGATCAGCTGGACTGGGAAGTTCAGAGGGAGACAAGTAGTTCCCTATGGTCTTACTCTTTCTGTAGGAACAGCGTAAGCCGTGTTCCACACATTTAGTCAATTTGTTATCAGCCACTAGAAGTGCAAAATGTTTTTTCACTATTTTGCATATACTTCTATATTCTTCGCTGTACTCAGTTACAAAAGTAACCTGGTCACTTTGAGTGGAAACACATTTTTTGTTTTTGGACTGTTGTAACAATGTCTGTCTACTTTTGTGCTTTTAAATACCTCGCCTGGGATCAAGTTCTTTACCGTTGTCTAAATTTGCACCAGGATTTCCTAGTGCGAGGAGAAGCTCGCAGATTTAGCACCACCTGTTGACACGCTGGATTCACCTATGCTGTTGCCTGGTTACGACAGCAATCAAGTCGATTGGCCGTGACAAGGTCACGTGAGAGGACACTCCTCCCGGCACTACGGCGGAACGCCGTATTCGAACAAACAGAGAGCCAAAGGATTTCGGAGATCACGGTGGTTGTTCCAGACGCTGGAGGCACTAGGAGAGCGGTGAGTGGGCACAGCATATCGCTGTAATTGGGCATAGATTGCTCTAGGAGGTCCCACTAAGCACCGCTAGTGTCAGTAACACCGGGGATAGAGTCCGCCTCTGTTTGTTTGTTTGCATCATTGCTGTTATATACTGCATTACCAAGTGAACTATCGCATATCACAGGAAGGAGATACATATCACGCTGAATCTTGCTTACAAGTTTTACACCCTTTTGTGCAGTTTATTGAACTTTTTTCCTTTGATTATTATTTCAGTGCCTCCTGGTAGCACTGTCTCAATTTAAGCTGCACCTTTTAGAGCTTCTAAACAACAATACATGGAGAGTACCACTACAGACTTTTATTCCCTGTTACCGGTCACTGAAAGGAGCAATGACTGTTTGGTTATGGACAGAGTCTTTTCAACCGATATAACTACATGTTGTTTGGGGGATCTATTTGATGAAATTGAAAAATTGCTTGTAAAAGAACATAAACTTCAGTTTGATGTTTGGACACTTGATAAGTATATAAAATTGCAGATTATACCAAGAGGTTTGAGGATAAACAAATTTCCGACTTTTGAGGTTAAAGAAATAGATCTAGTAGAATCTTGGAATCTTATACTCACTGAATGTTCTTTCAGGCTTATGCATTGGCTTATTTCTTATAAAACACAACAGCTTGATACTATTAGAAATAAGATTGGCACACTACAACTTGAGCTTAACAATAGGAGGGATGATATTGATTTTTCCAAATTTGATGGGATATTAAGAAATACTCAGAGTCCAAGAATCTTGTATTAAATTTGAAACATACAAAATATCTTAGAGATTCTGCAGATTATGAAAATAAAATAGTCTATAATTGGCATCATCAACAGAGTAACCAAAATAGGAGATTTAATCGAAGGGGGAGATCCAGGAGCAGGAGTAGAGGTAGGGGTGGCAGACAAGGGGCATCCAATAAGGAGACAACACTTTCTGGTACTTCAGATAGTGAAGGGGAATCAGGTGAAGATATTGGTGCGTATAGCAGTGAGGATATACCTGTAACAACAAAAGGTATACTTAAAAACAAGATCCCTGAGAAACAGGTTACGATTCAGTTTCCCACGCAAGAACAGTACACCAATAGTCAAACAGTGAGACCGAAAGAGCAAACTACCAAGAAAGTATCCCCACATACAAACTCAGGGTCCAAATATATCAGTCACACCACTACTACACAAATTGTACCTACCACTACTAACACTAGTGCAGATCGACAAGTTTTTGAACAGGTTTTTTACAAACCAACAGAGAAAACAGGAATAGGCCAAGAGAAGCAAGAGAGATACCCACGGAGGGGGAACAGGAACACAAAATACAAGTAAACAATGTTATCAATCTCTCTGCTTACTGTCTATCAGAAACACAATTAAGGGTATTAAGTTATGGTTTAAACTTTGCGCCAACATGCAATTTTAATTTGTTTCACACCATGTTGGATATCAACAAATTGATACGTAACTTAACCCTTAAGAAACATTTTAGTGATATTGAGCAGGGTTCTATAGGAATGACACAAAATGGGGCTACTTCTGGCACAACTCCGCATTCAGTTTTGAATTTAAATTTTGAAGAGACATGTGATGTGATTGCCTTGGAGAATTTGGGGAGACAGGGAGATATTGTCGATGAGAGATTGTCAATAGCTTTAATGGCTTCAAGAATCCCTCTGAATTCTACCCAATTCAGAGTAGGGGGTCTATTCTTGAAACCTTCTACCATAGAGTGGAAGCAGATTTAACTAGACTTTCTGAAACTATTCGATCAGGGAGTGTGGTTCAATCTAAGAGACAGAATCTCAGTAAAACCGAGAAACAAGCATTGTTAGAATTACGTGGAAACCAAGATATAGTCATTCGCTCAGCGGATAAGGGGGGGTCAGTAGTTGTTATGAGTAGAGACAAGTATATTGAAGAAGCCTACAGACAACTTCATAATACTAACAACTATGAACCCCTCACTCGAGATCCCACCAATTTATACCAAAGGGAATTAATGTCACTTTTGGATGATGGGTTGGAAGATGGGCACCTTGATCAATCTACCTATGACTATCTTTTGGTCCATAACCCTGTGGTGCCCATCTTCCACCACCTTCCAAAGGTGCATAAAACACTTACCAATGTAACAGGTCGCCCGATAGTGAGTGGGATAGGTTCCATGTTGGAACACCTATCCCAATGGCTTGATGCCATACTTAACCCCTTTGTCACGTCCTTACAAAGTTACTTAAAAGACACCAAAGACTTGGTTAATTTAATTGAGACATTACATTGGGACACTAACAATGTTTGGGTCACAGTAGATGTTACAGCCCTCTATTCGTCCATTCCACATGACCAAGGTATACAGGCTCTTTCATTTTTTCTCAAAAGTTATTCTAACTTTTCTACCAAATTTGTGGATTTTGTATTGAGGGTAGCATATTTTCTCTTGACACACAATTTTTTCAGATTCGAGGGCAAGTTCTATCTCCAGAGATGTGGGACAGCCATGGGGGCAAAATTTGCCCCCTCTTACGCCAACCTTTTTATGGGTTGGTGGGAGCTGTCCCACATCTATGGAGATAGAAATGCCTACAAGAATAACATCGTCTTTTATAGACGTTATATCGATGACCTGCTATTTATTTGGCAGGGAGAAACCTAATCTGTGGATTTGTTTGTACAAGGTCTGAATAACAATTCGATGGGACTTGAATTTACATTTGAAAAACATGAAACCTGTATCAATTTTTTAGATCTCACTTTAATGCATAAAAGTAACGGACAGATAGTCAGTGATCTGTATAGGAAACCCATTACCAGAAATACAATTTTACATGCCAAGAGTTGTCACCCCAGGCATGTGCCTTTTGCGGTTGCTAAGGGACAGCTTATACGGATCAAAAGAAACTGTACCGAGGAAAAAGCCTATATAAAGCAAAGAACTGAAATGAAAGAGAGATTAAAACATAGGGGTTATCCGAAGCATGTATTAGAGAGAGCACAAACACAAGTAGACAGACTTGATAGACAGACATTGTTACAACAGTCCAAAAACAAAAAATGTGTTTCCACTCAAAGTGACCAGGTTACTTTTGTAACTGAGTACAACGAAGAATATAGAAGTATATGCAAAATAGTGAAAAAACATTTTGCACTTCTAGTGGCTGATAACAAATTGACTAAATGTGTGGAACAAGGCTTACGCTGTTCCTACAGAAAGAGTAAGACCATAGGGAACTACTTGTCTCCCTCTGAACTTCCCAGTCCAGCTGATCCCCCGAGTGGGTCTTGGCTTAGACATAGGGGGATGTACAGGTGTGGCAAGTCTAGATGTAGACCTTGTGAATTTGCTACCCTCTCAAACAGATTTCAGTCAACAGTGACTGGTGAGGAGTTTAGCATTGATTCCTGCCTTAACTGTACATCCTCCTATGTCATTTATGTCCTGACTTGTATCCAATGTAACCTTCAATATGTGGGTCTCACCACGACAGATGTCAATACGAGGATAAGGAATCATCTTTCCTCTATTAAGACTGGTGAAGCAACCACACCCTTGGTGAAACATTTCAAAAACATACATAATAAAAATAACAACACATTAAGATGGCAAGCCATTGAATGGGTTAAACACCCCCCTAGAGGTGGTAATAGAGATGAGGCTTTGGGGAAACGCGAAATGTTTTGGATCTTTGGATTGCAAACACGCGTGCCCAAGGGCCTCAACTCAGAATATGACTTAATCAATTATTGGAAATAGATCAGGTTTATCATATCTGTGTCCACCTTTGGGCTGATTGTATATTCAGTCAACATTCAATACAAAATATAACTACAAATTTCAAAATACAAATACTAAAATGTGTTATACTCATTTTTCACTAGTGTATACACGTACAGCCACATATGACTATTATTATTATTATGCTGTAATCTACACTAACGTCCTTCCATTCTAGTATATTTTCATTATTTTATTGATACCAACCAAAATAAGAGAGTTGTTTTGTATTGATTGACATTTCATTTGTTTATCCGTTTACCCCCACTTATTTAACTGTGAAAATCGGTTTAACAGTGTGTATGAACACTGCGCTGCATACAGAGATTGAGGGTGGTTATCAACATAAGCATTGGACATTTTAATAAAGGAAAAGTTTTATTTTAGCTCTATACGGAATTGAGCCTTTTCAATGTATTTATTATTATTATTTCCATGCTTATGATATTCCATACCATATGCAGAATTTGTTCATTTTATCATGTTGTATAGACTCGTAATTGTGCCAGTTTGACCATATATATATGTATCAGCAATAGTATTGCTTCTTTTGAATTGCTCCCTTTGACTTGATTTATTTATTTATTAACTTGATACATAATTACTAAGTATTATATAGATCTTAAGTTTAAAAGTTTATGTACATTACTCATGTAATTGTCCTTCAGGCTAAAATGTCTATAATTTAAGTATGCATTTTTGTATTTATGAAAAAACGATGTGCATAGTTTTCTATGTATCTTTTTGGTAACTAACGGGTTAAACGTCTGATTTCATACACACTTAAAATGAAGGTTCATGATTGGTTTCTATTTGACCTATCATTGAACAGATGTCCCTTTAAATGCTTCACACGCTTGCATTACTCCAGCTACGACTACGGCATCAGGCCGAAACATGTTAGCCTATGCTTTCGTGTGAATATTCTTTTTATGTGTTTTGGTACCTCCTTATGCTTTTACCACAAGTGGAATCTAATAAAGACTTTTTGTGCTTTTAAATGCCTCGCCTGGGATCAAGTTCTTTACCGTTGTGTGTGTGTGTATTTTTTAAGCTAATTACACCTATTCTAAGCCCCCTAATAAAATAAAGCCCCCCAAAATAAAAAAAATCCCTAATCTAAATTACAAATGTAATCAGCTCTATTACCAGCCCCACAAAAGGCCCTTTTAAGGGCTGGTAATAGAACTGATTACTTTTGTAATTTAGATTAGGATAGGGAATTTTTGTATTTTGGGGGGCTTAGAAAAGTAATTGGCTTAAAAATCTTGTGGTTTTTTGTAGTTTAGTGTATTTAATTGTATTTTAGTTTAGATATTTGTAGTTTATTTAATTTATTGATAGTGTAGGTGTATTATTAACTTAGGTTAGGATTTATTTTACAGGTAAATTGGTAATTATTTTAACTAGGTAGGTATTAAATAGTTAACTATTTAATAGCTGATGTACCTAGTTAAAATAAATACCACGTTACCTATAAAATAAACATAAACCCTAAAATAGCTACAATGTAATTATTAATTATATTGTAGCTATCTTAGGCTTTATTTTATAGGAAACTAGTTTTAAATAGGAATAATTTAGTTAATATTTAGATTTATTTTAATAATAATTAAGTTAGGGATGTTAGAGTTAGGGTTAATATATATAATATAATTATATTAACTATAATATAATTAGGGTTAATATAGGTTGCGGCGGTGTAGGGGCATCAGATTAGGGGTTAATATATTTAATATAGGTGGCGGCGGTGTAGGGGGATTAGATTACAGGCAAAAGAGCTGATTACTTTGACAATGCCTTGCAAAAAGCCTGTTTAAGGGCTGGTAAAAGAGCTGGTTACTTTTGGGCAATGCCACGCAAAAGCCCTTTTCAGGGCTATTTTTAATTTAGTTTAGGGTAGGGACATTTTAGTATTTTAGGGGGTAATACATTTTATTATAGGTGGCAGCGGGGTAGGGGGATTAGATTAGGGGGTAATATAGTTGAAATAGGTGGCGGCGGGGAAGGGGACTCACATTAGGGGGTTAGACATTTAATATAGGTGACGGCGGTTTAGGGGTTAAACACTTTATTAGGGATCGGGGTTGACACGTAGACGTTGCGCATGCGTTAGGTGTTGGGTTTTATTTTGCAGATAGTTTAAGGAGTCACGGGCTCCAATAAACAGCGTAAGGCTTACTACGCCTTTCAATTTGTGGCGAGGTGAAAATGGAGTAAGATTTCTCCATTTTCGTTACGCAAGTCCTTACGCTGTATATGGGATACCAAACTGCGCTGGTTTGGTATACCTGTCTATGGCCCAAAAAACTACGGGCAGAAATATACGAGCATAACTTCTGTTACGCCGTATATGTGATACCAAACCAGCGCAAAATCTGGCGTCGCCGGCTTTTGCGGGCAACGATTTATATTGGATTGAGGCCTTAATGTCTAGCGTGTTTTTGTTTTTTGTGGCTGAGTGTTTTGTGTGTACACGGTATCTGTTCTGTTTTTTTTATTTTTTTCTTAAACTATGAGACCGGTCCATAAATCTGGGTGACGTCATGGGGGCGGGTTCCCCTTCCCATATGCGGTGCTTGCTTTCCTTTGGCGCCTTTCTCTCTGACTGCCTTGCTTCTTGTTGGTACCTGCCTGCCCAGAGTGGATTCCTGCAGCTTCTCAGTGTGAGGTCAGGTAAGTACCGCAGTGTAGCGCTGTGGTGTAGGGTTGCCTGAAGGAAAATGGTCTTCATTCTCTTGATTTACCTTTCCAACGGTGGGTCTTGGGGGTCAGTAGCTGCTTAGATGCCTGAGATACAGGCTTCTAAGCAGCATGCCCCCTGCTCCTATACTTAACATCAAGTATAAATAAAGTTGCGCGGTGACGTCATTGCGCATAACATGAAGCCCTGGCGATGCCTGTCACTATGCAGGCCCGATCGTTGGGGTAGGAGTGGGTGGGAGCCCCTGATCTCCCTCAAGGTGTGAGGCACCAGAGTGGGAAGCTCTGTAATGGCTCAGAGCTGTTGGCACTCAAGGGGTTAAAGGCATATACCTTTTTTGAGATGCGGTGTTTGTCATAGGATCATTTTCAACACGGATTTTAAATCAGAGAATGTCTTGCATATATCATTTATACTGCTTATAAATTGAAAATATTTGGTATAAAAATCATTATTTAGGGAGAAAAATATGAATAAAAACAGTTAGAACAGGGTCATTTTCAGCATGATTTTAAATCAGACTGTCTAGCATATATCTTTCATACTACTTATATATTGAGAATAAAAATTATTTTGTGAGTAAAAATTCATGGTTAAAACAGGAATCTGGTATCATTTTTTTTTTTTTTTTTTTTTTTTTTTTTTTTTTACAATTTTACTGCAAAGACATCCTAAGAAATGTTTTAGAAACACACAGGGATCACTCAATTGATATTTAATATGTATATATTTATATATTTGGGGGATTTTGTCAATTATTTTGTAAGAAAACTTATGTATAGATGTGTGTCTTGTCTTGTCTGTCTATCTATAAATCCCAGATGAGAGTAAAAGAGCGATAGCAGTAAAGCATATTTAAAACTTAGCATTTATTGATAGAAATTAATGTTATAAAAACAGGATGGTCAACTACAAGAGAGAGGCAAGGACACCTCTCGGCTGGCAGGGTTACGTGTTTCGGCATAATGCCGTAATCATAGCATATGGAAGCCACTTACAGGTGTATCTTATATACACAAATTATAAACATTTCATTGGCTAAAACTTTAACACAGTCACACCTATATTTAACCCTGCATAGCTGAATCCAAACCAAAGCTAAAGGAATAGAAGGGAAAAGCAAGTGTGTCCATAAATAAATAAGGGCATCTATCATAGATACAAAATCATCCAAATATATACAGAATGCCAAAGTACATGAATACATCCTACAAACAAAATATATATGCAAATACTTGAATATATATATGAGAATATGTCTGTCTGTCTATCTGTTTGTCGTCTGTCATATTCTATTCTTCTATTATTTGCATGAGTACTTGTGCAAATGCACCAATACATAAACCGAAACCTTCAATTCCTACCCATACGCCATCTTGTGGTGTTTTCAAACTGCATCTTCCCATTTCATTTTAAGCTGGAGTGGAGACTTAACTAAAAATTGTTCACTTCTGTTCTGTCAATACAAATTGCTGTTTGTAATATTGTACGTCGGAGCAGTGCTACTATACAGCTGGAAGCCTACCTGGGAGAGATCACTGTACCTCATTCAGACAAAACCCCTGAAGTACTGGGCAGTTAATAAACTGAGATTTAATGGGCCAAAAATATCTTTCTGATCCATGCAGTAGTGTGAAAAGTGAGACTGTTCACCTTAGCGTCAAACGTCTTTACTGATAGTAGCAGATACCGACTTATAGCTGAACATGCAGAGATGCTTCTGTCCCTTAATAAGAACTTGCCACTAGCTTTTGATAAATTATTCTGATTCCTAGATTGACTGTTATACTACTAGTTCTCGTCTTGCACAATTATGTTCAAAACCTACTGTACTCTGAGGAACATCCTTAGCCAGGGCTGGATTGGGAATAAAAAGCAGCCCTATTTTCTGTTAAGTCCGTAGAATGCAAATGCCCCATTTTTGTCAAAGGGGATTACTGGGATACTCCTTCCCCAATATTTTTTTCAGAATTAAATTATATTACTTTGTATTAAAGGGACAGTCAACACCAGAATTTTTGTTGTTTTTAAAAGATAATCCATTTACCAATTCCCCAGTTTTGCATAACCAACACTGTTATAGAAATGCATTTTTTACCTCTGATTACCTTGTATCTAAGCCTCTGCAAACTGCCCCCTTATTTAAGTTATTTAGCCAATCAGTGCTCACTCTAGGGTAACTTCACGTGCATGAGCTCAATGTTATCTATATAAAACACAGGAACTAATGCCCTCTAGTGCAGTGTTTCTCAACAGCCGGGCCGCGACAGCCCTGCTGGTGGGCCACGACCCGACATTGCCTCCAGACACTCGCTCTGACAGGCCCGGCTTTACACATCTCCTAAATTTTGGACGGGCCTGTCAGAATTATCATATAATTAACCCACTGTAATATATATATATATATATATATATATATATATATATATATATATATATATATATATATATATATATATATATATATACACATTTATTAATACATTTATTATAATTATATGATAATTCAGTGGTGTGGGATCCATAATATATATAAATGGTTTATAGTGGGTTAATTTTATAATTCATTGGTGCCAGTGGGTGAGGGAGGAGAGAGAGAAAGAGAGGGAGGAGATAGAGAGAGGGGAGGAGAGAGAGAAAAAGAGAGGGAGAGGAGAAGAGAGAGACAGAGAGAGGGGAGGAGAGAAAGAGACTGTGTATGTATGTATATATATATATATATATATATCTCTATATCTATATCTTCCAAACCTACTGCAACCCACTCCCGATGCTTACTGGGCCGGTCCGGCTAAAACTTACCGGGCCTTGAGGTCACTTAGGTTGAGAACCACTGCTCTAGTGGTCAAAATACATTCAGATTAGAGGCAGTCTTCAAGGTCTAAGAAATAAGCATACAAACCTCCCAGGTTTAGCTTTCAACTAAGAATACCAAGAGAACAAAGCAAACTTGGTGATAAAAGTAAATTGGAAAGTTGTTTAAAATTACATTTCCTATTTAAATCTTGAGTGGTTTTTTTTGTGTGGAATTGACTGTCCCTTTAAGTACAGATGTCAGATTGAGTTACATAGGCACCCTACAACCCAATTGCTTCCAGTAATCACCCCTTTAAATTGAAGCTTTCCAGCCCCAGCTGCTGCAGCTATTTATTTATTATAATAATTTTATTTATAAACGTGTTCTGTGAACTTTGTGACAACAAGCACATAACGGTTTCAAAATGTCTTGAGATACAGTTCATAACTATAAAGGAGCTATCTTAAAATGAAGGTAAATTTTGATGAATTTGTGCCCGGTTTTTAATAATTCTATTAAAAACAAGGGCACTTTAATTCATCAAAATTGACATCTCACTCGTTTTCTTGAAAAACATATCTTTTTTTTTTATTTTTTTATTTTTTTAATCCTGGCAGCTGCTCCAGCACTTCCTCCGCCCGTCGCAAGCCGTCTTTGCGGGTCCAAAATGACGAATTTGGCTTCCTCCAATCATGGCGTTGCATCAGGCCAAGATTCCCCCGGGGGGGGGGGGGGGAAGCTGTGATTGGAGGAAGCCAGATTCGTCATTTCTGACATCTGCAGAGGCTTCTGACGGCCGTGGGAATCATTGGAGCAGCTGCCAGGATTAAAAGGGAAGTTTTTGAAAAAAAACTAGTAAAATGTCAATTTTGATGAATTAAAGTGCCCTTGTTTTTAACAGGATTATCAAAGACCGGGCACTAATTCATCAAAATTGACATTCACTTTAAATCATTAGTCTGTATTTTGCTTGGTAAACTGTCATGACATAAAAAAAAAAAAAAAAATCGGTACTTGGTCTTAAAAAATGGTATCGGTGCAATGTGTGTGTGTCTCTTCTAACCAGACTGCCGCATGCAGAAACTAATCACCCACTTATGCTGTCCCTTTTGCAAGATGGAAACAAGCTATCCTTGAAAGATAGTTTAAGAATAAAACTGAGATTTGTATGGTTGCATTTCAGCTTTGAGTAGGAGCATTTTTGCAATATACTTCCATTAGTTATTAGCTCAGCAACATAAGCACATGGTGCACGTGCCCAGTGCTCCCACATTCAAATATCGTGCTTACTCATGATAGAGATACATAGAGAGATAACAGATTATACAAACCAGTTTTGCCTTTGTGCACCCACATTGATTGTACATTGTACATAGGGCATATGCCAATGAAACAATTTTTGTAGAAGGATTTTTGCCAATCCAAGTATAACTTTAAAAATGCTTCTAATTTAAAATGCTCTCATGAATATTTGTTTTGCCTTTTCTGTCACTTTCGGCTAAATAACTTTATAAAGTGCTAAAATACGCTTTAAAGGCCCACAAGGTCTTTCTGTATTATAAATCCAATGTTGACATTTTCATAAAACCTAAAAACTGTGTCACTATTCCTGAACTAATAATTCAAAATACTTTATCTCATAGTAAAGAATAAAGTGCTATGTACCAAATGTTGGTTGTAAAATGCATTTACCATAACAAGAACAATTTTTTTTTTTTTTATTTTTTTTTTTTTATTTTTTTTAATAAATTATATATCCTTTTTAGTGTTGTTCGTGAAAAATCACAAAAGGCTATCCAAGATGAAATAAGATCAGTTATCCGCCAGATCACTGCAACAGTAACTTTCCTTCCTTTGCTGGAAACTGCTTGTGAGTATATTGTTACATATAGCAAAGCAGTCTTTTAAATCTTAGTATAAAATACTGTAATGTCACCCATGGATTTGTTTTAAAGCTTAATGGTAAACTAACTTCATACAGTACAACTGTACATACTTCCATCCACACCCCTCAGTTTGTTGTTGTCTCTGATATACCATTAAGAGCAAGATTCTATTTCTCTTCTAAATATTACTAGGGTATAGAAACACAGTCTGTGCAATATTGGGACGGGGATTTATAATTTTTTTGATAAAATTACATTTGCTATTGTTATTAAAATATTTTTTTAAATATACATTTTTGCATTACAAAATGCTTTGAACTGTTCAAAACGGCAGTATGTTCCCCTTGCAGTTTGCACTGCTGGGTGAATATGCCAGAGTAAAGAGCCTCACCAGTCCGCTACCTTCTTGTCTGTGCACACCTCAGGACTGAGTGTCTCTGTGAATGACCGGTTAAGGAGACTTTTTTTTTTACGTGTTATTTTTAAGAAAAAAAATTGCACCCTCATGTGATTTTAGATATTGCATTCTGATTAATTGCAGATGTAAATATTAAGATTAGAACAACCAGCAAATATGAGTCTATCTTTGAAGGAGAGTTGCTGTACGTGTGCAAACAGGTCAGCGCTGGAATATTGTGAAATATAGATATCCACATGGTAGCATTGATGACTAAAGAGAGGAGGCATGGAATAACATAAATACTATGCTTTGAAAACGTATTCAGTGTTTTAATGTCCCTTTAAATCTATTCTGAATTTTACAGACAAACGTTATAGCTTCACATTTAGCATTATAATTCACCTTCCACGGAAGCAACATAGTATTCTATCTATATGATTGTCATAGGAAAGTCTGTCTTCTGGTACCTAGTGGTGCATTGGTCTGTTTATTTGAAGCACACAAATCCATAATTTTATGAGTGGCATTGTATTTGGTACATGTTGTCCATAGACTTAAAGGGACATTTTTTTTCTTTGCTTAAATGTGTTGTAGATACATTTATATAGACCATCTGGGAGCGTTTACTGGCTTCTGCTGGCTCTCGTTTGTGTAATCTATCTTTTTATATGCAGGGAAAGGGGGTGTTGACTGCTGTTCCTGATTCTCCAGACCCTTTCTCTGGGTGTCCAATCTAACCTCATCAGCAGTGTTAAACTGGGAGCTTCTAAGCAAGATTTTTTTTATTTATTTTTTTAAAGCTTTTATACAGAATTTTTATATCAACATATGTGCATATTCTTCTTTATGGTAGTGTCTATTGCATGCAGCTATATGAAAATTGGTGTACACTGTCCCTTTAAAAGAAAATTGGCATCTACATGGATGCATTTCATTTGTGAATAGAACAATTTTTGTAATTAGCAAAAATGCTTCTTATAAACCCTATAGCTGTCTCAAATGTGTATTTAAGTGTGCACCAGCATTTTAAACGCACCACTTGCTCAGATTGCCTAAGGTTCTTGTAACAATTGGTAAGGACTCAATTTGTTAATTGCTGACATGATATAAGCCTCACTAACGATCTGTGCAAGTGCTGTTTAAAATGCTGGTGCACTGAGAATATCTAGTTATGCACGTGCAGAGAGAAATGTTAACACTAAAATAGTGATAACTCTTTCTAGAAGCATTTTTTGTCAATGCATGTATATTGTAAATATGTTTCTATTCAACTATGCACATTTAAATGTTGACCGCAATGTCCCTTTAAGTATGTACTCTATAGCCTTAAATTCAAAGCAGAATGTGAGCTTGGAAAGGGACAGTGTACATCCATTTTCATATAACTGACTGCATGTAATAGACATTGCTATAAAGAAGAATATGCATGAATACTGATCTAAAAATAGTGTAAAACCTTTTTAAAACTTATTCAGAAGCTTCCAGTTTAGCACTGTTGGACTGGGACACCCAGTGAAAAGACAGGTTACACAAACAGGTGAAAGCAGGTGTCTGTTGACTTCTGTCTACATCTAATACTTTGAGGTTGGTTACAAGTCTGAAAATTAGCACTGCTATTTTTTAAAAAAGAAATTGTAAAACTATACATTGTTACAAGAATACTCCCAGATGGGACCTTTTTAAATGTGGCTAATACAGAATTTGGCTGATCCCTCTCCTGTTTGGTCGATTTTTTTTTTTTTTTTTTTTTTCTCCTGCCAATGGGTCATCATTTCAACATTTAGTGTCAATTTCAAGCAGCTATTTTCCTACAAATTTCTTATATATTTGTGTATACATGCCGATTATTAATGCTTAAGATTAATATTCTACCTCTATATTTTCCATAGTGTAATTCTTTGTTCAATTTCTAGGTGCCTTTGACTTGCTAATCTATACAGACAAAGATTTGGAAGTACCAGAGAAGTGGGAGGAATCTGGACCTCAGTTTGTCTCCAACTCTGAAGAAGTCCGTCTTCGTTCTTTCACTACTACTATTCACAAAGTAAACAGTATGGTGGCATATAAAAAAATTGATTCTTATTAATGTCTAGTATTTACTGCTTTACAGTAAGCTGCTATTTTTGGAGCTATGGGGTTTGAATTACAGTGCTATATTTTTATATACAGTTCAACTAACTTTTATGTGACTTTTATGATGCCCCCATACTTTTGAGATGTCTGTCACAATTTGATCTGTTACTCCAGTAACATTTTTAAAAAAAAGTACATAAAAAATGCATAATTACTTCTTGTATTTTCTTTTCTACAGAGCCATATCTCAATAGTTGTTCATAGTGTAAAATTTGATGAGAAAAGTTCTATAAATAGATCAAAGTATCTTTTTAATGTGTACATTTTGTAATGTTTTCCCTTCTAAAGCCTATCTTCTATTTGTACATTTATTTTGCTATATATGTGTCTTTCTGTTCTTGTAAAATAGCCTTTGTCTTAAGTATTGTGTAAAGTTCAATAAAGATAAACACACATGCTTTTTGTATGGTTTTTATGGGGGAGCCCAAAGTGAATAACTGGATAGGGATGAAAAATATTTGAGTGATATTTTCAGTTTTAAACAGTTTTGATGAATTTGGTGACCAAGCAAAGCATCTTAAAGGGACAGTTGCACACCCGTTAAAATATCCTCACAGATGTGAAAAAATTTGAACATGTATAATAGGCCTGAGATGAACAATAAAACTTATTTTAGTTTTTGTCAGTGAACTTCTACCCTAGTGGATTAGTTTTCTATAAGTGAATTTTTTTTCTTCTATTTTTAACATTCAAATTTGAAAATAATTTGGTATGCAGTTTTGTGGATTAAATAATATTCTAAAACACAAATATGCTTATCAAACGATTTAATGTATAAAAAAAAAAAAAACCTGATAAGCCACACCAATGTATTCAAAGTACCCTAACTATTTACCACCATGGGGCCAGAACTAAAATGCACTTTTACCCATCAGCCATGCAAAGAGAGCAATTAATTTACTTTGTAACATCACCACATAATGGTAAAACATGTTTGACCCCCTTCTACAATTTATGGGGGGGCATGCATACAATACCATAGGTAGGGATGCACATGTGTGTTTTTATTTTCATTGTAATTCCCCTTCAGCTCAGCACACAAGTGCATGTGAGCATTGTCTTGGTGGAACAACTCTGGCTCAACTTACTTTGTGTGATTTTTTTTTTTTTATAGTCAAGTTGGTGTAGTAGTCACCTGTTGCAATATATCCATGCTGCAGGAAGTCAATCCTCAAAATTCCCTCTGTATATCCCAAAATGCGGATGCAATAATTTTACCAGCACTTTCTTGGACACAAGATTTACATGGCGGAGTTGAGCCATGGTGCTTCCATTGCTTGAAGTGTTGCCTTGTCTCAGTGTTAAAGTGTTGTATCCACAACTCACCTATAGTAGCAAATCACATATAGCAGGATTATTTTTAATTCTTGACCATTCTTATCAGCTTCTTCTGGTCTGCAGTCAAAATTTGAGGCACACATGTCAATTGCTCTGTCAGAACATCCAATACAACTGACTACGGTCATGTGACACCCCCTGTTGATTATTTTGCATGTTAGTCTTTAGTCACCCATCACAATGTGCAAAGATCCCAAGGAAGGAACTGAATGGGGCGCGCTGATAGTGGAAAAACAATTTATGTAAGAACTTACCTGATAAATTCATTTCTTTCATATTAGCAAGAGTTCATGAGCTAGTGACGTATGGGATATACATTCCTACCAGAAGGGGCAAAGTTTCCCAAACCTCAAAATGCCTATAAATACACCCCTCACCACACCCACAAATCAGTTTAACGCATAGCCAAGAAGTGGGGTGATAAGACAAAATTGCGAAAGCATAAAAAATAAGGAATTGGAATAATTGTGCTTTATACAAAAAAATCATAACCACCACAAAAAAAGGGTGGGCCTCATGGACTCTTGCTAATATGAAAGAAATGAATTTATCAGGTAAGTTCTTACATAAATTATGTTTTCTTTCATGTAATTAGCAAGAGTCCATGAGCTAGTGACGTATGGGATAATGAAAACCCAAGATGTGGATCTTCCATGCAAGAGTCACTAGAGAGGGAGGGATAAAATAAAGACAGCCAATTCCGCTGAAAATAATCCACACCCAAAATAAAGTTTAAATCTTATAATGAAAAAAACTGAAATTAAGGTAAGAAAAAAATTGATTTATTCATATGCATTATCCCAAATCTGAAACTGACTGTCTGAAATAAGGAACGTTGAACATCCTGAATCAAGGCAAATAAATGTTTAAACACATATATTTAGAACTTTATATAAAAGTGCCCAACCATAGCTTAGAGTGTCACAAAAATAACTTGCTTACCCCAGGACACTCATCTACATGAAGTAGAAAGCCAAACCAGTACTGAATCGAGAATCAGCAGAGGTAATGGTATATATGAGTATATCGTCGATCTGAAAAGGGAGGTAAGAGATGAATCTCTACGACCGATAACAGAGAACCTATGAAATAGACCCCGTAGAAGGAGATCATTGAATTCAAATAGGCAATACTCTCTTCACATCCCTCTGACATTCATTGCACGCTGAGAGGAAAACCGGGCTCCAACCTGCTGCGGAGCGCATATCAACGTAGAATCTAGCACAAACTTACTTCACCACCTCCATAGGAGGCAAAGTTTGTAAAACTGATTTGTGGGTGTGGTGAGGGGTGTATTTATAGGCATTTTGAGGTTTGGGAAACTTTGCCCCTTCTGGTAGGAATGTATATCCCATACGTCACTAGCTCATGGACTCTTGCTAATTACATGAAAGAAAGGATAAAAAATATGATCAATGTAAATTTACCACAGTCCGTTTCTCATTGGAACCGAATAAGTCTCCAGCTAGTGTAGCGTGATCAATATGCGGACAGTGATGGGGAGGTCGCTCCACTTGTACCCGGTGTGTAGGGAGCTCTAAACAGATAGCAAAAAAGAAAGATGGCGCCTCATAGTGTATGTTCCCTACTTATCCGTTTTGTATTACCTAAAGAAACGACCTGTATAAATGGTCGAGTAACACGTTGCAAGAACAGATTAAAGTGTTGTTTTTAAACCTTATTATTTTGGAAGTTGTCCTCCAATTTCATTTCAAGTCCGCTTGGTGTATACCGAGTTACACCACAACTCACAGCTGGTTTCCACAGAGCTGTTCACACTGACTCTACGGCTGACACTGTGAACTCCCTGGAACAGCTGACTATCGGATCGAAGATTATCCTGTTTTCAGAGCACTAACCACTGTTGAGTGTTAGTCCGTCTGCTGGCACCAGTCAAAGTACAGTGCAACATTTTCAGGTAAGCCTTTATTAATCCTACTCTCCCAGTTGGGAACATACCACACTGAGGTGCCCTCTTTCTTTTTTGCCATCTACCCATCACAATGTCCCTTGCTCTGGTTTATCTGTCACTCTCCTCCCAACTTAAAGGGACATTGTACACTAGATTTTTCTTTGCATAAAGATTTTGTAGATCCATTTATTTAGCCCATCTAAGAGTGTTTTTGTGAAAATGTATTTCTTTCTAATGACACGATGAGTCCACAGATCATCTAATTACTATTTGGATATTCACCTTCTGGCCAGCAGGAGGCGGCAAAGAGCACCACAGCAAAGCTGTTAAATATCACCTCCCTTCTATCCAACCCCAGTCATTCTCTTTGCCTACGTTAGTGTAAGGAAATGGTAAAGTTAGGTGTCTGAAAAAGATTCTTCAATCAAGAGTTTATTTTATTTGCAGTACAAGTATGTGCTGTTTTTACTCCAGGGTGTAGCTGTAGTCCATTTCAGTCTCTTCAGTAGATCATTGGTGGCTTTTAAGCAAAGGGAACTTGTTGGACATAATTCTGACTGTGCCTCCCTCATATTTAAATAAAAGTTGCTGCTCCTTATTTTCCACAGGTCATTGTGAGGGAAAGGACCTCTTCAAACCTAATGAGCTGCCTTGCTGCTAGGCAGATTTTATTGAGGTGCTAACTTTATTTTCTTTAGCAACTTTAAGGCAAAAACATGGCACTTTACTATTTCCCTAACGGGGATATTTAATACATTACTCCTAGTGTTGTAAGAGGGATTATGTATGGCAGTATTGCATGCACTGGGGACTTGAGGAGAACTTGGCTAATTTTGGTGGTATTAACGTTTTTGCATTAAGATGTCTGCTGAGACGTTATTTTTGACACGCTCACAATGGGCACGGCTTGTGTGAGGTAAAAATATACCTGCATCTTATCGTTTTTCAAGTTTAACTAATTTGTTAGCCTGTCATTACTGAAACGGCTCCAGTTTGGATTCAGGTTTCAAAAAATAAAGCAGTTGCTTTTTAAATAGGCACCTCAGCAAAGCTATTGCTGAGGTGTAGAGGCTGTTTGAGGTGTTAAGACGTTTTTATTACTCAATATCTTGTTAAATCAGTTTCGTTTTTGTATTTGTTCAAAAAATAAAGCTTTTGTTTTTACATTGCATCAAAAATAAAGCAGTTTTCTTTTAAAATTTTAAAGAGGGAACCTTCAGACCAATCTTGGATCTCAAGAGTCTAAACAAATTCCTCAGAGTACCATCCTTCAAAATGGAAACTATTCATTCCATTCTTCCCTTAGTTCAAGAGGGTCAATTTATGACAACAGTAGATTTAAAGGATGCATACCTTCATGTTACCATCCACAGGGATCATCACAAGTTTCTAAGATTTGCTTTTCTCCACAAGCACTTCCAGTATGTGGCTTTTCCTTTCTTACTAGCTACAGCTCCCAGAATTTTTTCAAATGTTCTGGGATCTTTTGGTAGTGCTCCGGTTACAGGGTATTGCAGTGGCGCCTTATCTGGACAACATTCTGGTTCAGGCCCAGTCTTTTCATCTAGCAAGCTTCCACACGGAGATGCTTGTATCCTTCCTGCGCTCTCACGGTTGGAAGGTGAATCTGGAAAAGAGTTCCTTAATTCCATCTACAATGGCAGTCTTTTTGGGAACCAGAATATATTCAGTTTTGATGAAAATATTTCTGACGGAGGTCAGAAAATCCAAGATTTTCTAATCTTGTCTGTCTCTTCAGTCCTCTCCTTAGCCATAAGTGGCTCAATGTATGAAGGTAATCGGTCTCATGGTAGCTGCCATGGATATTATTCCTTTTGCTCGTTTCCATCTCAGACCTCTGCAGCTATGCATGCTCAGACAGTGGAACAGGGCTTACGCCGATCTGTCTCCGAATTCATTTGGATAAGATGACAAGAGATTCTCTTCCTTGGTGGTTGTCTCAGGATCATCTCTCCCAGGGAACCTGTTTTTGCAGATCTATCTGGGTGATTAAGACTACGGACGCCAGCCTGAAAGGTTGAGGAGCAGTCTGGGGCCTTCTAAGGGCTCAGGGCACATGGACTTGGGAAGAATCTGTTCTCCTCATAAACATTCTAGAGCTTAGAGCAATCTTCAATGCTTTTCTGGCCTGGCCTCAGTTAGCTTCTGCCCGGTTTATCAGATTTTAGTCGGAAAACATAACCTCAGTGGCTTACATCAACCATCAGGGTAGAACTCTTTGGCCATGAAAGAGGTGTCCAAGATTATTCGGTGGGCGGAGACCCACAACTGTTTATCTACGATCCACATTCCAGGAGTGGATAATTAGGAAGCGGATTATCTGAGCAGACAGACCTTGATTCTCAAATGGGGACAGCCAGATCTAGATCTCATGGCATCTTGTCAGAATGCATGCCAAGCTCCCGAGGTACGGGTCGAGGTCCAGGGACCTTCAAGTGGTTCTGATAGATGCTCTGGCAGTTCCTTGCAATTTCAATATTGCATACCTATTTTCTTTCATGTAATTAGCAAGAGTCCATGAGCTAGTGACGTATGGGATATACATTCCTACCAGGAGGGGCAAAGTTTCCCAAACCTCAAGATGCCTATAAATACACCCCTCACCACACCCACAAATCAGTTTTTACAAACTTTGCCTCCTATGGAGGTGGTGAAGTAAGTTTGTGCTAGATTCTACGTTGATATGCGCTCCGCAGCAGGTTGGAGCCCGGTTTTCCTCTCAGCGTGCAGTGAATGTCAGAGGGATGTGAGGAGAGTATTGCCTATTTGAATTCAATGATCTCCTTCTACGGGGTCTATTTCATAGGTTCTCTGTTATCGGTCGTAGAGATTCATCTCTTACCTCCCTTTTCAGATCGACGATATACTCTTATTTATATACCATTACCTCTGCTGATTTTCGTTTCAGTACTGGTTTGGCTTTCTACAACATGTAGATGAGTGTCCTGGGGTAAGTAAGTCTTATTTTCTGTGACACTCTAAGCTATGGTTGGGCACTTTTTTATAAAGTTCTAAATATATGTATTCAAACATTTATTTGCCTTGACTCAGGATGTTCAACATTCCTTATTTCAGACAGTCGGTTTCATATTTGGGATAATGCATATGAATAAATCAATTTTTTTCTTACCTTAAAATTTGACTTTTTCCCTGTGGGCTGTTAGGCTCGCGGGGGCTGAAAATGCTTCATTTCTCCAACATAGGTGTGTCCGGTCCACGGCGTCATCCTTACTTGTGGGATATTCTCTTCCCCAACAGGAAATGGCAAAGAGCCCAGCAAAGCTGGTCACATGATCCCTCCTAGGCTCCGCCTACCCCAGTCATTCTCTTTGCCGTTGTACAGGCAACATCTCCACGGAGATGGCTTAGAGTTTTTTAGTGTTTAACTGTAGTTTTTATTATTCAATCAAGAGTTTGTTATTTTAAAATAGTGCTGGTATGTACTATTTACTCTGAAACAGAAAAGAGATGAAGATTTCTGTTTGTATGAGGAAAATGATTTTAGCAACCGTTACTAAAATCCATGGCTGTTCCACACAGGACTGTTGAGAGGAATTAACTTCAGTTGGGGGAACAGTGTGCAGTCTTTTGCTGCTTGAGGTATGACACATTCTAACAAGACGATGTAATGCTGGAAGCTGTCATTTTCCCTATGGGATCCGGTAAGCCATTTTTAGTCACACAGTAAATAAGGGCTTCACAAGGGCTTATTAAGACTGTAGACATTTTCTGGGCTAAATCGATCATATTTACACATATTTAGCCTTGAGGAATCATTTAATCTGGGTATTTTTTGTAAAATAATATCGGCAGGCACTGTTTTAGACACTTTATTCTATTGGGGCTTTCCCTAATCATAGTCAGAGCCTCATTTTCGCGCCGGTATGGCGCACTTGTTTTTGAGAACAGCATGACATGCAGCTGCATGTGTGTGGAGCTCTGATACATAGAAAAGTCTTTCTGAAGGCATTATTTGGTATCGTATTCCCCTTTGGGCTTGGTTGGGTCTCAGCAAAGCAGATTCCAGGGACTGTAAAGGGGTTAAATATAAAAACGGCTCCGGTTCCGTTATTTTAAGGGTTAAAGCTTCCAAATTTGGTGTGCAATACTTTTAAGGCTTTAAGACTCTGTGGTGAAATTTTGGTGAATTTTGAACAATTCCTTCATACTTTTTCGCAATTGCAGTAATAAAGTGTGTTCAGTTTAAAATTTAAAGTGACAGTAACGGTTTTATTTTAAAACGTTTTTTGTGCTTTGTTATCAAGTTTATGCCTGTTTAACATGTCTGAACTACCAGATAGATTGTGTTCTGACTGTGGGGAAGCCAAGGTTCCTTTTCATTGGTCTCGGGAAGAATCTCTTCTACCGATAAATATTCTGGAACTGAGAGCGATATTCAATGCTCTCAAGGCTTGGCCTCAGCTAGCGAGGGCCAAGTTCATACGGTTTCAATCAGACAACATGACGACTGTTGCGTACATCAACCATCAGGGGGGAACAAGGAGTTCCCTGGCGATGGAAGAAGTGACCAAAGTCATTCAATGGGCGGAGACTCGCTCCTGCCACCTGTCTGCAATCCACATCCCAGGAGTGGAAACTTGGGAAGCGGATTTTCTGATTCGTCAGACATTGCATCCGGGGGTGTGGGAACTCCATCCGGAAATCTTTGCCCAAATCACTCAACTGTGGGGCATTCCAGACATGGATCTGATGGCCTCTCGTTAGAACTTCAAGGTTCCTTGCTACGGGTCCAGATCCAGGGATCCCAAGGCGACTCTAGTAGATGCACTAGTAGCACCTTGGAGCTTCAACCTAGCTTATGTATTCCCGCCGTTTCCTCTCATCCCCAGGCTGGTAGCCAGGATCAATCAGGAGAGGGCGTAGGTGATCTTGATAGCTCCTGCGTAACCACGCAGGACTTGGTAGGCAGATCTGGTGAATATGTCATCGGCTTCACCATGGAAGCTACCTTTGAGACGAGACCTTCTTGTTCAAGGTCCGTTCGAACATCCGAATCTGGTCCTACTCCAGCTGACTGCTTGGAGATTGAACGCTTGATCTTATCAAAGCGAGGGTTTTCAGATTCTGTTATTGATACTCTTGTTCAGGCCAGAAAGCCTGTAACTAGAAAAATTTACCACAAAATATGGAAAAAATATATCTGTTGGTGTGAATCTAAAGGATTCCCTTGGGACAAGGTAAAGATTCCTAGGATTCTATCCTTTCTTCAAGAAGGATTGGAGAAAGGATTATCTGCAAGTTCCTTGAAGGGACAGATTTCTGCCTTGTCTGTGTTACTTCACAAAGAGCTGGCAGCTGTGCCAGATGTTCAAGCCTTTGTTCAGGCTCTGGTTAGAATCAAGCCTGTTTACAAACCTTTGACTCCTCCTTGGAGTCTCAACTTAGTTCTTTCAGTTCTTCAGGGGGTTCCATTTGAACCCTTACATTCCGTTGATATTAAGTTATTATCTTGGAAAGTTTTGTTTTTGGCTGCAATTTCTTCCGCTAGAAGAGTTTCAGAATTATCTGCTCTGCAGTGTTCTCCTCCTTATCTGGTGTTCCATGCAGATAAGGTGGTTTTACGTACTAAACCTGGTTTTCTTCCAAAAGTTGTTTCTAACAAAAACATTAACCAGGAGATAGTCGTGCCTTCTTTGTGTCCGAAACCAGTTTCGAAGAAGGAACGTTTGTTGCACAATTTGGATGTTGTTTGCGCTCTAAAATTCTATTTAGATGCTACAAAGGATTTTAGACAAACATCTTCCTTGTTTGTTGTTTATTCTGGTAACAGGAGAGGTCAAAAAGCAACTTCTACCTCTCTCTCTTTTTGGATTAAAAGCATCATCAGATGGCTTACGAGACTGCCGGACGGCAGCCTCCTGAAAGAATCACAGCTCATTCCACTAGGGCTGTGGCTTCCACATGGGCCTTCAAGAACGAGGCTTCTGTTGATCAGATATGTAGGGCAGCGACTTGGTCTTCACTGCACACTTTTACCAAATTTTACAAGTTTGATACTTTTGCTTCTTCTGAGGCTATTTTTTGGGAGAAAGGTTTTGCAAGCCGTGGTGCCTTCCATTTAGGTGACCTGATTTGCTCCCTCCCTTCATCCGTGTCCTAAAGCTTTGGTATTGGTTCCCACAAGTAAGGATGACGCCGTGGACCGGACACACCTATGTTGGAGAAAACAGAATTTATGTTTACCTGATAAATTACTTTCTCCAACGGTGTGTCCGGTCCACGGCCCGCCCTGGTTTTTTAATCAGGTCTGATGATTTATTTTCTTTAACTACAGTCACCACGGTATCATATGGTTTCTCCTATGCAAATATTCCTCCTTAACGTCGGTCGAATGACTGGGGTAGGCGGAGCCTAGGAGGGATCATGTGACCAGCTTTGCTGGGCTCTTTGCCATTTCCTGTTGGGGAAGAGAATATCCCACAAGTAAGGATGACGCCGTGGACCGGACACACCGTTGGAGAAAGTAATTTATCAGGTAAACATAAATTCTGTTTTTATTGCGTCATTCTTGGCGCTGACTTTTTTGGCGCAAATTTTTTTTTCTGTTTCAGGCGTCATACGTGTCGCCGGAAGTTGCGTTATTTTTGACGTTCTTTTGCGCCAAAAGTGTCGGCATTCCGGATGTGGCGTCATTTTTGGCGCCAAAAGCATTTAGGCGCCAAATAATGTGGGCGTCATTTTTGGCGCTAAAAAAATATGGGCGTCACTATTGTCTCCACATTATTTAAGTCTCATTATTTATTGCTTCTGGTTGCTAGAAGCTTGTTCACTGGCATTTTTTCCCATTCCTGAAACTGTCATTTAAGGAATTTGATCATTTTTGCTTTATATGTTGTTTTTTCTATTACATATTGCAAGATGTCCCACGTTGAAACTGAGTCAGAAGATACTTCTGGAAAATCGCTGCCTGGTGCTGGAGCTACCAAAGCTAAGTGTATCTGCTGTAAACTTAAGGTATCTGTTCCTCCAGCTGTTGTTTGTACTGTTTGTCATGACAAACTTGTTAATGCAGGTAATATTTCCTTTAGTACTGTTACATTACCTGTTGCTGTTCCGTCAACATCTAATACTCAGTGTTCCTGATAACATAAGAGATTTTGTTTCTAAATCCATTAAGAAGGCTATGTCTGTTATTCCTCCTTCTAGTAAACGTAAAAAGTCTTTTAAAACTTCTCATTTTTCAGATGAATTTTTAAATGAAGATCATCATTCTGATTCTGATAATGGTTCTTCTGGTTCAGAGGATTCTGTCTCAGAGGTTCATGCTGATAAATCTTCATATTTATTTAAAATGGAATTTATTCGTTCTTTACTTAAAGAAGTCCTAATTGCATTAGAAATTGAGGATTCTGGTCCTCTTGATACTAAATCTAAACGTTTAGATAAGGTTTTTAAATCTCCTGTAGTTATTCCAGAAGTTTTTCCTGTCCCTGGTGCTATTTCTGAAGTAATTTCCAGGGAATGGAATAATTTGGGTAATTCATTTACTCCTTCTAAACGTTTTAAGCAATTATATCCTGTGCCATCTGACAGATTAGAGTTTTGGGACAAAATCCCTAAGGTTGATGGGGCTGTCTCTACTCTTGCTAAGCGTACTACTATTCCTACGGCAGATGGTACTTCCTTTAAGGATCCTTTAGATAGGAAAATTGAATCCTTTCTAAGAAAAGCTTACTTGTGTTCAGGTAATCTTCTTAGACCTGCTATATCTTTAGCGGATGTTGCTGCAGCTTCAACTTTTTGGTTAGAAGCTTTAGCGCAACAAGTAACAGATCATAATTCTCATAGCATTATTATTCTTCTTCAACATGCTAATAATTTTATTTGTGATGCCATCTTTGATATCATTAGAGTTGATGTCAGGTATATATGTCTAGCTATTTTAGCTAGAAGAGCTTTATGGCTTAAAACTTGGAATGCTGATATGTCTTCTAAGTCTACTCTGCTTTCCCTTTCTTTCCAGGGTAATAAGTTGTTTGGTTCTCAGTTGGATTCTATTATCTCAACTGTTACTGGAGGGAAAGGAACTTTTTTTACCACAGGATAAAAAATCTAAAGGTAAATTTAGGTCTAATAATCGTTTTCGTTCCTTTCGTCACAATAAGGAACAAAAGCCTAATCCTTCACCCACAGGAGCGGTATCAGTTTGGAAACCATCTCCAGTCTGGAATAAATCCAAGCCTTTTAGAAAATCAAAGCCAGCTCTTTAGTCCACATGAAGGTGCGGCCCTCATTCCAGCTCAGCTGGTAGGGGGCAGATTACGTTTTTTCAAAGAAATTTGGATCAATTCCGTTCACAATCTTTGGATTCAGAACATTGTTTCAGAAGGGTACAGAATTGGCTTCAAGATAAGGCCTCCTGCAAAGAGATTTTTTCTTTCCCGTGTCCCAGTAAACCCAGCGAAGGCTCAAGCATTTCTGAAATGTGTTTCAGATCTAGAGTTGGCTGGAGTAATTATGCCAGTTCCAGTTCTGGAACAGGGACTGGGGTTTTATTCAAATCTCCTCATTGTACCAAAGAAGGAGAATTCCTTCAGACCAGTTCTGGATCTAAAAATATTGAATCGTTATGTAAGGATACCAACATTCAAAATGGTAACTGTAAGGACTATCCTGCCTTTTGTTCAGCAAGGGCATTATATATCTACAATAGATTTACAGGATGCATATCTGCATATTCCGATTCATCCAGATCACTATCAGTTTCTGAGATTCTCTTTCCTAGACAAGCATTACCAGTTTGTGGCTCTGCCGTTTGGCCTAGCTACAGCTCCAAGAATTTTTATGAAGGTTCTCGGTGCCCTTCTGTCTGTAATCAGAGAACAGGGTATTGTGGTATTTCCTTATTTGGACGATATCTTGGTACTTGCTCAGTCTTCACATTTAGCAGAATGTGAAAAGCACACTGGTCTAAAAGAGGCTGCTTCCGGGTGGTAAATCGCCATAGAACAAGCCACTGAGCTGTTGTTCGTTCCTGGTAGAGCGCTTCTCTCTTTGTATGCAAATTATTATGACCCTGGGGAAGTCTCCCTATGGGTGATGGGGGAAACCAGACGTGGACTCCTTGCCCAGTGTGCTTAGAGGAATGTGGCTGCACCTCACTGACGAGGCCCATAGGAGGCCGAAACGATCGTCTGGGGTTGTCATGTTCCTTGTTCAGAGGAGAATTGCCTGGTATTTCGGGGCCGGACTGACCTTACTTGGCAGGATCAGACTGATATACTTCAGGAAAGTTTTCTTCTGTGAAAAGCACACTGGTCTAAAAGAGGCTGCTTCCGGGTGGTAAATCGCCATAGAACAAGCCACTGAGCTGTTGTTCGTTCCTGGTAGAGCGCTTCTCTCTTTGTATGCACATTTAGCAGAATCTCATACGAATCGACTTGTGTTGTTTCTTCAACATCATGGTTGGAGGATCAATTTACCAAAAAGTGCATTGATTCCTCAGACACAGGTAACCTTTTTAGGTTTCCAGATAGATTCAGTGTCCATGACTCTATCTTTGACAGACAAGAGACGTCTAAAATTGATATCAGCTTGTCGAAACCTTCAGTCACAATCATTCCCTTCAGTAGCCTTATGCATGGAAATTCTAGGTCTTATGACTGCTGCATCGGACGCGATCCCCTTTGCTCGTTTTCACATGCGGCCTCTTCAGCTCTGTATGCTGAACCAGTGGTGCAGGGATTACACAAAGATATCTCAATTAATATCTTTAAAACCGATTGTACGACACTCTCTGACGTGGTGGACAGATCACCATCGTTTAGTTCAGGGGGCTTCTTTTGTTCTTCCGACATGGACTGTAATTTCAACAGATGCAAGTCTTACAGGTTGGGGAGCTGTGTGGGGGTCTCTGACAGCACAAGGGGTTTGGGAATCTCAGGAGGTGAGATTACCGATCAATATTTTGGAACTCCGTGCAATTTTCAGAGCTCTTCAGTCTTGGCCTCTTCTAAAGAGAGAATCGTTCATTTGTTTTCAGACAGACAATGTCACAACTGTGGCATACATCAATCATCAAGGAGGGACTCACAGTCCTCTGGCTATGAAAGAAGTATCTCGAATTCTGGTATGGGCGGAATCCAGCTCCTGTCTAGTTTCTGCGGTTCATATCCCAGGTATAGACAATTGGGAAGCGGATTATCTCAGTCGCCAAACGTTGCATCCGGGCGAATGGTCTCTTCACCCAAAGGTATTTCTTCAGATTGTTCAAATGTGGGGACTTCCAGAAATAGATTTGATGGCCTCTCATCTAAACAAGAAACTTCCCAGGTATCTGTCCAGAACCAGGGATCCTCAAGCGGTAGCAGTGGATGCATTGTCACTTCCTTGGAAGTATCATCCTGCCTATATCTTTCCGCCTCTAGTTCTTCTTCCAAGAGTAATCTCCAAGATTCTGAAGGAATGCTCGTTTGTTCTGCTGGTAGCTCCAGCATGGCCTCACAGGTTTTGGTATGCAGATCTTGTCCGGATGGCCTCTTGCCAACCGTGGACTCTTCCGTTAAGGCCAGACCTTCTGTCGCAAGGTCCTTTTTTCCATCAGGATCTCAAATCCTTAAATTTAAAGGTATGGAGATTGAACGCTTGATTCTTAGTCAAAGAGGTTTCTCTGACTCTGTGATTAATACTATGTTACAGGCTCGTAAATCTGTATCTAGGGAGATATATTATAGAGTCTGGAAGACTTATATTTCTTGGTGTCTTTCATCATTTTTCCTGGCATTCTTTTAGAATTCTGAGAATTTTACAGTTTCTTCAGGATGGTTTGGATAAAGGTTTGTCTGCAAGTTCCTTGAAATGACAAATCTCTGCTCTTTCTGTTCTTTTTCACAGAAAGATTGCTAATCTTCCTGATATTCATTGTTTTGTACAAGCTTTGGTTCGTATAAAAGCTGTCATTAAGTCAATTTCTCCTCCTTGGAGTTTGAATTTGGTTCTGAGGTCTCTTCAAGCTCCTCCGTTTCAACCTATGCATTCATTGGACATTAAATTACTTTCTTGGAAAGTTTTGTTCCTTTTGGCCATCTCTTCTGCCAGAAGAGTTTCTGAATTATCTGCTCTTTCTTGTGAGTCTCCTTTTCTGATTTTTCACCAGGATAAGGCGGTGTTGCGAACTTCTTTTAAATTTTTACCTAAGGTTGTGAATTCCAACAACATTGTAGAGAAATTGTGGTTCCTTCATGTTGTCCTAATCCTAAGAATTCTAAGGAGAAATCATTGCATTCTTTGGATGTAGTTAGAGCTTTGAAATATTATGTTGAAGCTACTAAGAATTTCCGAAAGACTTCTAGTCTATTTGTTATCTTTTCCGGTTCTAGGAAAGGTCAGAAGGCCTCTGCCATTTCTTTGGCATCTTGGTTGAAATCTTTAATTCATCATGCTTATGTCGAGTCGGGTAAAACTCCGCCTCAAAGGATTACAGCTCATTCTACTAGGTCAGTTTCTACTTCCTGGGCGTTTAGGAATGAAGCTTCGGTTGATCAGATTTGCAAAGCAGCAACTTGGTGGTCTTTGTATACTTTTACTAAATTCTACCATTTTGATGTGTTTTCTTCTTCTGAAGCTGTCTTTGGTAGAAAAGTACTTCAGGCAGCTGTTTCAGTTTGAATCTTCTGCTTATATTTTCAGTTTTTTTCTTTATGAGATTTAAACTTTATTTTTGGGTGTGGATTTTTTTCAGCGGAATTGGCTGTCTTTATTTTATCCCTCCCTCTCTAGTGACTCTTGCGTGGAAGATCCACATTTTGGGTAGTCATTATCCCATACGTCACTAGCTCATGGACTCTTGCTAATTACATGAAAGAAAACATAATTTATGTAAGAACTTACCTGATAAATTCATTTCTTTCATATTAGCAAGAGTCCATGAGGCCCACCCTTTTTTTGTGGTGGTTATGATTTTTTTGTATAAAGCACAATTATTCCAATTCCTTATATTTATGCTTCGCACTTTTTTCTTATCACCCCACTTCTTGGCTATTTGTTAAACTGATTTGTGGGTGTGGTGAGGGGTGTATTTATAGGCATCTTGAGGTTTGGGAAACTTTGCCCCTCCTGGTAGGAATGTATATCCCATACGTCACTAGCTCATGGACTCTTGCTAATATGAAAGAAATGAATTTATCAGGTAAGTTCTTACATAAATTATGTTTCCTCCGTTCGCTCTCCTTCCTTGGGTCATTGCTCGGATCAAGCAAGAGAGGGCATCAGTGATTCTCATTGCTCCAGCGTGGCCTTGCAGGATTTGGTATGCAGACCTAGTGGAGATGTCATCTCCCCCTCCTTGGAAACTTCCTCTAAGAAAGGACTTTCTACTTCGAGGGCCCTTCCTTCATCCAAATCTAGTTTCTCTGATGCGGACTGCTTGGAGATTGAACGCTTAATTTTATCAAAGCGTGTTTTTTCAGATCATGTCATTGAGACTATTATTCAGGCTTGCAAGCCTGTTACCAGGAAAATGTACCATAAGATTTGGCGTAAATATCTGTATTGGTGCGATTTCAAAGGCTACTCTTGGAGTAGATTCCTAGGATTTTCTCCAAGAGGGTTTGGAGAAGGGGTTATCGGCAAGCTCCTTGAAATGGTCAAATTTCTGCCTTATCTATTTTGTTACATAAACGTCTGGCAGAGGTACCAGATGTTCAATCGTTCTGTCAGGCCTTGGTCAGAATCAGGCCTGTGTTCAAACCCGTTACTCCTCCCTGGAGTCTTAATCTTCTTCTTAAGGTTCTTCAGCAGGCTCCTTTTGAACCTATGCATTCCTTAGATATTAAGTTATCTTGGAAGGTTTTGTTTCTTGTTGCTATTTCTTCTGCTCGTAGAGTCTCTGAACTCTTGGCTTTACAGCATGAGTCTCCCTATCTTATCTTTCACTCGGATAAGGTTGTTTTACGTACTAAATTGGGTTTTCTTCCTAAAGTAGTTTCGGATCGGAACATTTATCAGGAGATTGTTGTTCCTCTATGTCCTAATCCTTCTCATAAGGAACATCTTCTGCACAACCTAGACGTGGTTCGTGATCTGAAATTCTATTTCGTCAGTCTTCTGCTCTGTTTGTAGTTTTCTCTGGGAAATGTAAGGGGCAGAACGCTTCGGCTACTTCTCTTTCTTTGTGGCTGAAGAGTATAATTAACTTAGCCTATGAAACTGCTGGTCAGCAGCCTCCTGAGATGGTTACGGCTCATTCTGAGGATTGTTTCCTCTTCCTGGGCATTCAAAAATGTAAGCTTCTGTAGAACAGGTTTGCAAGGCTGCAGCTTGGTCCTCTACATACTTTTTCAAAATTCTATAAGTTTGATACTTTTGCCTCGGCTGAGGCTTCCTTTGGGAGAAGGGTTCTTCAAGCAGTGGTGCCTTTCGTTTAGGTTCCCTGTCTTGTCCCTCCCTTATCTGTGTCCTCTAGCTTGGGTATTGATTCCCAATAGTAATTGGATTATCCGTGGACTCATCGTGTCATTAGAAAGAAAACAAAATTTATGCTTACCTGATTTCTTTCTTGACACAATGAGTCCACGAGAAAGCACAAATGCATTTGAGGAGCACCAGACGGGAGCCAGATGAGGTTAAAAAAGTATCAATCTTTATTCGACTTCAGTTAAAATGGTCTGTAACCCAGACCCACAAAAGGTACAAAGTGGAGGTCAGCAAATAGAAAGCACAAGCTGACGCGTTTCGGCTGTTGCCGTATTCGTAGCTGCTGGCTTTCTCATTAAAATCACACCTATTTAAAACAATATGCTGCCTCTGATAGGTTGCAATACATGAGTAATTGATTACACCTATTCATTCCAATTAACCCTTCATGTGAAAAATATATTTATTTATTGTAGCCTACACTAGCGGACTTAACTAGAAAGAGATATGGCTTCAATTAAAGGATGAATTAGTGACTATAATACGGGGCTTTTCTTCTGTTAAGTGTGATCAGTCCACGGGTCATCATTACTTCTGGGATATTACTCCTCCCCAACAGGAAGTGCAAGAGGATTCACCCAGCAGAGCTGCATATAGCTCCTCCCCTATACGTCACTCCCAGTCATTCTCTTGCACCCAACGACTATGTGTGAGAGGACTATGGTGATTTTATTTGGTTTATTTCTTCAATCAAAAGTTTGTTATTTTTAATAGCACCGGAGTGTGTTATTCCTTCTCTGGTAGAATTTGAAGAAGAATCTACCAGAGTTTTTTTTCTATGATTTTAGCCGGAGTAGTTAAGATCATATTGCTGTTTCTCGGCCATCTGAGGAGAGGTAAACTTCAGATCAGGGGACAGCGGGCAGATTAATCTGCAAAGAGGTATGTAGCAGCTTTTATTTTCTGACAATGGAATTGATGAGAAAATCCTGCCATACCAATATAATATCATGTATGTATATTTTACATTTGAGTATTCTGGGGAATTACACTGTGTATATAAGACTTTAGCCTATTTGCAAGCAACAGGCTTTTTAATAACTCTTAATTTATGTTAAACGTTTTTGCTGGAATGTAAAATCGTTTTCATTTTCTGAGGTACTGGGTGAATAAAATGTTTGGGCACTATTTTTCCACTTGGCAGTTGCTTGATCTAATTCTGACAGTTTACTGATCTCTCTCACTGTTGTGTGTGAGGGGGAGGGGCTTTTTTTTTTTGGCGCTTTTGCTACGCATCAAAAATTTCAGTCAGAAGCTCATTGTTTTTTCCTGCATGTTCTGGTTCATCTTACAGAACTCAGGGGTCTTCAAAGTTTGTTTGAGGGAAGTAATCTTCACAACAAAGCTGTGAGATTGTAGTTGACTGTGATAAAAAAAAAAAAAAAAAAAACGTTTATTCTTTAACTTTTTTATGCCATCAGGGTTAGTTATTCTTTGCTAATGGGAACAAGCCTTTGCTAAAATTGTGTTTTGTTTTTACAAAGTTTGATGCTGTAACCTTTTCAGTTTATTGATTTCAACTGTCATATATCTTTCTGTGCTTCTTAGGCACAGTACGTTTTTCATTGTATTTTACTTGAATAATATTTCCAAGTTGCAAGTTTAGTTGCTAGTGTGTTAAACATGTCTGATTCAGAGGATGAGACCTGTACTATTTGTGCTAACGCCAAAGTGGAGCCCAATAGAAATTTATGTACTAACTGTATTGATGCTACTTTAAATAAAAGTCAATCTGTACAAATTGAACAAATTTCACCAAACAACGAGGGGAGAGTTATGCCGACTAACTCGCCTCACGTGACAGTACCTGCATCTCCCGCTCGGGAGGTGCGCGGTATTGTGGCGTCCAGTACATCTGGGCGGCCATTACAAATAACATTACAAGATATGGCTACTGTTATGACTGAGGTTTTGGCTAAATTACCAGAGCTAAGAGGCAAGCGTGATCACTCTGGGGTGAGAACAGAGTGCGCTGATAATGCTAGGGCCATATCAGATACTGCGTCACAACTTGCAGAACATGAGGACGGAGAGCTTCATTCTGCGGCTGACGGTTCTGATCCAAACAGATTGGATTCAGATATTTCAAATTTTAAATTTAAGCTGGAAAACCTCCGTGTATTACTAGGGGAGGTGTTAGCGGCTCTGAATGATTGTAACACAGTTGCAATACCAGAGAAAATGTGTAGGTTGGATAAATATGTTGCTGTACCAACAAGTACTGACGTTTTTCCTATACCTAAGAGACTAACTGAAATTATTACTAAGGAGTGGGATAGACCCGGTGTGCCGTTCTCACCCCCTCCGATATTTAGAAAGATGTTTCCAATAGACACCACCACACGGGACTTATGGCAAACGGTCCCTAAGGTGGAGGGAGCAGTTTCTACTTTAGCTAAGCGTACCACTATCCCGGTGGAGGATAGCTGTGCCTTTTCAGATCCAATGGATAAAAAGTTAGAGGGTTACCTTAAGAAAATGTTTGTTCAACAAGGTTTTATATTGCAACCCCTTGCATGCATTGCGCCGGTCACGGCTGCAGCGGCATTCTGGATTGAGTCTCTGGAAGACAACCTTAGTTCAGCTACTCTGGACGACATTACGGACAGGCTTAGAATCCTTAAGCTAGCTAATTCATTCATTTCGGAAGCCGTAGTACATTTAACTAAACTTACGGCTAAGAATTCCGGATTCGCCATTCAGGCGCGCAGAGCACTGTGGCTAAAATCCTGGTCAGCTGATGTAACTTCTAAGTCCAAATTACTTAATATACCTTTCAAAGGGCAGACCTTATTTGGGCCCGGTTTGAAAGAAATTATCGCTGACATTACAGGAGGTAAGGGCCACGCCCTGCCTCAAGACAGAGCCAAACCTAAGGCTAGACAGTCTAATTTTCGTTCCTTTCGGAATTTCAAAGCAGGAGCAGCATCAACTTCCACTGCTCCAAAACAAGAAGGATCTGTTACTCGCTACAGACAAAGCTGGAGACCTAACCAGTCTTGGAACAAGGGCAAGCAGGCCAGGAAACCTGCTGCTGCCCCTAAAACAGCATGAATTGAGGGCCCCCGATCCGGGATCGGATCTAGTGGGGGGCAGACTTTCTCTCTTCGCCCAGGCTTGGGCAAGAGATGTCCAGGACCCCTGGGCGCTAGAGATAATATCTCAGGGATACCTTCTGGACTTCAAATACTCTCCTCCAAGAGAGAGATTTCATCTGTCAAGGTTGTCAACAAACCAAACAAAGAAAGAGGCGTTTCTACGCTGCGTACAAGAACTTTTGTTAATGGGAGTAATCCATCCAGTTCCACGGTCGGAACAGGGACAAGGGTTTTACTCAAATCTGTTTGTGGTTCCCAAAAAAGAGGGAACTTTCAGACCAATCCTGGATTTAAAGATCCTAAACAAATTCCTAAGAGTTCCATCGTTCAAAATGGAGACTATTCGGACAATTTTACCCATGATCCAAAAGGGTCAGTACATGACCACAGTGGATTTAAAGGATGCTTACCTTCACATACCGATTCACAAAGATCATTACCGGTATCTAAGGTTTGCCTTCCTAGACAGGCATTACCAGTTTGTAGCTCTTCCATTCGGATTGGCTACGGCTCCAAGAATCTTCACAAAGGTTCTGGGTGCTCTTCTGGCGGTGCTAAGACCGCGGGGAATCTCGGTAGCTCCGTACCTAGACGACATTCTGATACAAGCTTCAAGCTTTCAAACTGCCAAGTCTCATACAGAGTTAGTACTGGCTTTTCTAAGGTCACATGGATGGAAGGTGAACGAAAAGAAAAGTTCACTCGTTCCACTCACAAGAGTTCCCTTCCTGGGGACTCTTATAGATTCTGTAGAAATGAAGATTTACCTGACAGAGGACAGGTTAACAAGACTTCAAAGTGCTTGCCGCACCCTTCATTCCATTCAACACCCGTCAGTGGCTCAATGCATGGAGGTTATCGGCTTAATGGTAGCGGCAATGGACATAGTTCCCATTGCTCGCTTACACCTCAGACCACTGCAACTGTGCATGCTAAGTCAGTGGAATGGGGATTACTCAGATTTGTCCCCTTCTCTGAATCTGGATCAAGAGACCAGAAATTCTCTTCTATGGTGGCTTTCTCGGCCACATCTGTCCAGGGGGATGCCATTCAGCAGACCAGACTGGACAATTGTAACAACAGACGCCAGCCTTCTAGGTTGGGGTGCCGTCTGGAATTCTCTGAAAGCTCAGGGACAATGGAGTCAGGAGGAGAGTCTCCTGCCAATAAACATTCTGGAATTGAGAGCAGTTCTCAATGCCCTCCTGGCTTGGCCCCAGTTGACAACTCGGGGGTTCATCAGGTTTCAGTCGGACAACATCACGACGGTAGCTTACATCAACCATCAGGGAGGGACAAGAAGCTCCCTAGCAATGATGGAAGTATCAAAGATAATTCGCTGGGCAGAGTCTCACTCTTGCCACCTGTCAGCAATCCACATCTCGGGAGTGGAGAACTGGGAGGCGGATTTCTTAAGTCGTCAGACTTTTCATCCGGGGGAGTGGGAGCTTCATCCGGAGGTCTTTGCCCAAATACTTCGACGTTGGGGCAAACCAGAGATAGATCTCATGGCGTCTCGACAGAACGCCAAGCTTCCTCGTTACGGGTCCAGATCCAGGGATCCAGGAGCAGTCCTGATAGATGCCCTGACAGCACCTTGGGACTTCAGGATGGCTTACGTGTTTCCACCCTTCCCGATGCTTCCTCGATTGATTGCCAGAATCAAACAGGAGAGAGCATCAGTGATTCTAATAGCACCTGCATGGCCACGCAGGACTTGGTATGCAGACCTGGTGGACATGTCATCCTGTCCACCTTGGTCTCTACCTCTGAAACAGGATCTCCTGATACAGGGTCCTTTCAAACATCAAAATCTAACTTCTCTGAAGCTGACTGCTTGGAAATTGAACGCTTGATTTTATCAAGACGTGGGTTTTCTGAGTCAGTTATTGATACCTTAATACAGGCTAGGAAGCCTGTTACCAGAAGGATTTACCATAAGATATGGCGTAAATACCTATATTGGTGTGAATCCAAAGGTTACTCTTGGAGTAAGGTTAGGATTCCTAGGATATTGTCTTTTCTACAAGAAGGTTTAGAAAAGGGTTTATCTGCTAGTTCATTAAAGGGACAGATCTCAGCTCTGTCCATTCTGTTACACAAACGTCTGTCAGAAGTTCCAGACGTTCAGGCTTTTTGTCAGGCTCTGGCCAGGATTAAGCCTGTGTTTAAAACTGTTGCTCCGCCATGGAGCTTAAACCTTGTTCTTAACGTTTTACAGGGCGTTCCGTTTGAACCCCTTCATTCCATTGATATAAAGTTGTTATCTTGGAAAGTTCTATTTTTAATGGCTATTTCCTCGGCTCGAAGAGTCTCTGAGTTATCAGCCTTACATTGTGATTCTCCTTATTTGATTTTTCATTCGGATAAGGTAGTTC
The DNA here is from genome assembly GCF_027579735.1 of Bombina bombina. Classification (NCBI taxonomy): domain Eukaryota; kingdom Metazoa; phylum Chordata; class Amphibia; order Anura; family Bombinatoridae; genus Bombina; species Bombina bombina. The sequence goes on along the minus strand of NC_069500.1, from coordinate 1,016,075,692 downwards.
TGCGTACTAAACCTGGGTTCTTACCTAAGGTAGTCACTAACAGGAATATCAATCAAGAGATTGTTGTTCCTTCTTTGTGTCCAAATCCTTCTTCGAAGAAGGAACGTCTACTGCACAATCTGGACGTAGTTCGTGCCCTAAAATTTTACTTACAGGCAACTAAGGAATTTCGACAAACGTCTTCTCTGTTTGTCGTTTACTCTGGTCAGAGGAGAGGTCAAAAGGCTTCTGCTACCTCTCTTTCCTTTTGGCTTCGTAGCATAATACGTTTAGCTTATGAGACTGCTGGACAGCAGCCTCCTGAAAGAATTACAGCTCATTCTACTAGAGCTGTGGCTTCCACTTGGGCCTTCAATAATGAGGCCTCTGTTGAACAGATTTGCAAGGCTGCAACTTGGTCTTCGCTTCATACTTTTTCCAAATTTTACAAATTTGACACTTTTGCTTCCTCGGAGGCTATTTTTGGGAGAAAGGTTCTTCAGGCAGTGGTTCCTTCTGTATAAAGAGCCTGCCTATCCCTCCCGTCATCCGTGTACTTTTGCTTTGGTATTGGTATCCCAGAAGTAATGATGACCCGTGGACTGATCACACTTAACAGAAGAAAACATAATTTATGCTTACCTGATAAATTCCTTTCTTCTGTAGTGTGATCAGTCCACGGCCCGCCCTGTTTTTTTAAGGCAGGTAAATATTTTTTAAATTATACTCCAGTCACCACTACACCCTTGGCTTCTCCTTTCTCGTTGGTCCTTGGTCGAATGACTGGGAGTGACGTAGAGGGGAGGAGCTATATGCAGCTCTGCTGGGTGAATCCTCTTGCACTTCCTGTTGGGGAGGAGTAATATCCCAGAAGTAATGATGACCCGTGGACTGATCACACTACAGAAGAAAGGAATTTATCAGGTAAGCATAAATTATGTTTTTTTCCCTCTCCTCCCTTGCGTCATAACAAGACCACTTTAGATGGATGTTAGTAAAGAATAGTAAAACCTAACAATGATGTATAAAAAAACAAACTAAACAATGCCCTCCACTTAGACGGAAATCAGACACAGTAAAAATTAAGGCATTAGATACCGTAACCTCTGTGTAATTCTAAAGAATTTAAACTATTCCTATACTTTTATACCTTACACCAATGGATGATACTAAATTGGACTTATTCTACTACTAAGTTTCTAAATGAGTGGTATTACACTATAAATGTGTATTTCTAAATAACTTAAAAGACAAATATAGAACCAATCACTATGAGCATGTATAGTCTGATGTTGTATTCTATCTCCATTCCTTGAAAGAATTACCTTCCCATACTTAAATATCTTACACTACTAGGTAAAAGTGGGAGTGGGGAGAGAAATATGTAAATTCATGTCACTGATATATTGCCTGAACAGAACTTTGAGTAAATCTACAGTGTGATATTAGGAAATGGACTGTTATCCATGCACTGGAAGAAAGTGTTGTATTATTTTATTGCCTTTATTATTGTTGTTTTTTATGCAAATGGAAAAAATATAATATGTCAAGGTTGAACCTTTGATTATAAAAAAAACTCATATTGACGGCAATAAATCCTAGTATTACCACTACATATAGTTAGACCCATTAGACTTAGTGGTGCCCTTTACTGCCAGAAATTAATGAGGTCGTAATCTGAATTGAGGCCTCCTGGGTATCTGGTTTTGAGCTTAAATATCCAAAAAACCTCTTTTACCCAGGAGTGCCTCACGATCACCACCCCTTTCTGGAAGGGTAACCCTCTCAATGCATGTCCAGCTAAAGGTCTCTGAGCTTTTATGTATTTGTGTGAAATGCTGTATGAGTGGAGTACTAGCCTTTCCTATTCTGATGTTCGACAGATGTTCCCTGATCCTTGATCTTATCTCACGTGTCGTGAGACCCACGTATTGTTTATCACAGCTTCTACAGGTTATAAGGTAAACCACAAAAGTGGACCTGCAGTTTAAACAGGACCGTTTGTTAAAAACTTGTCCTGTAACTGTGGAATTGAAAGTATTACCTGTGTCAACTTTTTCTCAAGCCACACGTTCTGTTATGGCACTGAAACATGCCATGGGAGGTAAGCCAGGAGGAAAAGTTTGCCCCGTCATACGCCAACCTGTATATGGGTTGGTGGGAGCAGTGCCACATATATAGAGATAGAAACACCTTCGGCTTGAATATTGTGCTGTACAGAAGGTTCATTGACGACCTTTTGGTTATTTGGCAAGGGGAACAAAATTACTTAAATTCAAATGATTTGAACTTAGGTTTCACGCATGAATGGGAAGTGGATAAGATCAATTATCTGGATATAACCCTTTTGGGTAAACATGGGAAGCCAGTAGATACCAGTGTGTACAGGAAACCAATCACTGGCAACACACTGCTTCATGCCAAAAGCAATCACCCAAAGAGTGTCTTTAAAGGGGTGGCCAAAGGCCAGTCTAATTGCCTTAAAAGGAACTGTTCTGACCAATCCACATTTAACCAACAGGCTAATTCTTTGTCCACTCGTCTAAGAGAGAGAGGCTATGATACAGGGACAATCAAGGCAGCTTTTAATGCAGTACAGAAGTTGGACAGAACAGATTTATTGAAAGGGCACAAGAGGGTAGAGCCCCAAGCACATACAATAGGTCAGAAAAATGTTTTATTCACTACTGACTATTTTGACCAATACAGCGAAATTTGCAAAATAATAAGGAAACACATCCTCTTACTAAGGGCAGATAATGCCCTGTCAGATTTTTCAGTGACACATTGCAAATTTGCTTATAAGAGAGGGAAGACTATCGGAAATCTGATTGCTCCCACAAAATTACCACAGAGGGTAACTAATGAATTCTCCTGGCTTACCTCCCATGGCATGTTTCAGTGCCATAACAGAACGTGTGTGGCTTGTGAAAAAGTTGACACAGGTAATACTTTCAATTCCACAGTTACAGGACAAGTTTTTAACAAACGGCCCTGTTTAAACTGCAGGTCCATTTTTGTGGTTTACCTTATAACCTGTAGAAGCTGTGATAAACAATACGTGGGTCTCACAACACGTGGAATAAGATCAAGGATCAGGGAACATCTGTCGAACATCAGAATAGGAAAGGCTAGTACTCCACTCATACAGCATTTCACACAAATACATAACAAGCTCAGAGACCTTTAGCTGGACATGCATTGAGAGGGTTACCCTTCCAGAAAGGGGTGGTGATCGTGAGGCACTCCTGGGTAAAAGAGAGGTTTTTTGGATATTTAAGCTCAAAACCAGATACCCAGGAGGCCTCAATTCAGATTACGATCTCATTAATTTCTGGCAGTAAAGGGCACCACTAAATCTAATGGGTCTAACTATATGTAGTGGTAATACTAGGATTTATTGCCGTCAATGTGTTTTTTTTATAATCAAAGGTTCAACCTTGACATATTATATTTTTCCCATTTGCATAAAAAACAACAATAAGGCAATAAAATAATACAACACTTTCTTCCAGTGCATGGATAACAGTCCATTTCCTAATATCACACTGTAGTTTTACTCAAAGTTCTGCTCAGGCAATATACCAGTAACATGAATTTACATCTTTCTCTCCCCTCTCCCTCTTTTACCTAGTAGTGTTAGATATTTAAGTATGGGAAGGTAATTCTTTCAAGGAATGGAGATAGAATACAACATCAGACTATACATGCTCATAGTGATTGGTTCTATATTTTTCTTTTAAGTTATTTAGAAATACACATTTATAGTGTAATACCACTCATTTAGAAACTTAGTAGTAGAATAAGTCCAATTTAGTATCATCCATTGGTGTAAGGTATAAAAGTATAGGAATAGTTTAAATTCTTTATAATTACACAGAGGTTACGGTATCTAATGCCTTAATTTTTACTGTGTCTGATTTCCGTCTAAGTGGAGGGCATTGTTTAGTTTGTTTTTTTTATACATCATTATTGTTAGGTTTTACTATTCATTACTAACATCCATCTAAAGTGGTCCTGACTAACCGAGTGCAGCACATCAGGTTGATGCCAAGATACCCAGCTCCGTGTCACTTGTGAGTGATTACCTGGTAAATGGAGTGTTCGTGGGACATCTATCCATCCTGTCCGTGAGAGTGTGGCGGAACGGACCAATCGGTGAGAGGAGGCAGACCAAGTGGGGAATTCCGGTTCTGACTTCCTGAGGTCACGTGTGCTTCCGACCACAACTTGGCAGAGTATCGCTTCTGGCACGGCGTTTGAAGTTAGAGGGTCCGGTGAGGATATCCACAGCTTGAGAAGTTAAAACTGCAAGTGTTTGCAGAGCCCAGCGAGACCGGTACTTTCTTTCACTGCCGCTTCGAACAAACATACTGAGGGTAAGCAAATATTTGCTCAGGATCCCGGTGACTGTTTATGTTGATGAACTTTGCTTTGCCATTTCTGACCACTCTCAAGGGACATTGCTTTTGTACTGAGGGAAATATTGTGGTGCTTTGACAATGAGTCCACGGCCCGCCCTGTTTTTGATAGGATATTTTTTATGTTATAAACCTCAGGCACCTCTGCACCTTGTTGCTTCCTTTCTCTCCTTTACTTTGGTCGAATGACTGGGGTTGGATAGAAGGGAGGTGATATTTAACAGCTTTGCTGTGGTGCTCTTTGCCGCCTTCTGGCCAGGAGGTAAATATTCCAATAGCAATTAGATTCGTGCACTCATCGTGTCAAGAAAGAAAGACATTTATCAGGTAAGCATACATTTTGAGATATATATATATATATATATATATATATATAATTTTATTGTGCTAATTTTCAGTCTCCTAACCAAACCCCAAAGTTTTAGATGTATACTAATGTCTAAAGACTCCTGCTTGCTCCTGTTAGTATAATGGGTCTTTTCATATGTAGGGGAGGGGGTGTCTGCTCTTCCTGCTTTCTCTATTTCAGCAGTTGTCCCAGCAAAACATCATCAACAGTGCTAAATTAAGAGCTACTAAGTATGTGGAGTTTTTTAATTTAAAAAAAATTTCTCTCCATATCTGTGCATATTCTTCTTTTATAGCAGTGTCCATTACATGCAGTTATATGAAAATTTGTTTAAATTGTCCCTTTAAACTGACTTTTTTTTTAAACACTTTTTTTTTTTTTTTTTTAAGCGTGGGGTAATATGTTCTCCTAACAGATTTATTTCTGTTTACTCTGCTTTCCATACATTTGAAAACCGTTAACACACTAATGTAATCTAAATAAATGAATTGAAATTTGGCATCTGCACACTCAGAACACAATCCTTTCTTATAAGGCTTTTGTAGTTGGACAAATCTAAAAATAAATCAACATTAATTGCTTTAGTCCATAAACAAAGTTCTTTCATTGAAGAAAAAATAGAACAAATCAGTGTGCATTTGATTTAAATCGTTACTAAGAGACTTTTAAATCCATGTTTTTTTATTTTTAGAATAATATTTTCGGATTATTTTTCCAGTATTATCAGACTACGGCTGCAACAACTAATCGGTAAGATTTATCATAAAAATAGTTGTAAAATAATCTGATCAATTAGGTGGTCAGGGATTAGTTGGTTAATTGCACAGCACCAGCTGCTTCAATCCGATGAACTCCTTCACATGATGTTGTGCAATTTTTTTTTCTATCCGATTAATCTGATGATTATTGTCCGATTAATCGGATAGAAAAAAGATTGCACAATCTTAGTTGCAGTAGTTCATCAGGTTAAAGCAGCTGGTGCTGTGCAACTGACCAGCTAATCACAGACCACCTAATTGATAATGAGATTTGTTGACAACTATTTTTATGATCAAACTTACCGATTAGTTGTTGCAGCCCTATATCAGATCATTACTGATTTGTGTTGTATGACATTAGATATGCATATATAGATCATTTAAATGAATGACATTATTGGGTTGAGAGGTGAACTATCTCCAGATAGGTTAATCATTAATATATGATCAACTTTTCAGCTTTACTTTAATGGAAGGAGAAAAATGATTAAATGATTACTTTCTGTTATAATTTTTAAGCCAAACAACTAACATATTAAAGTTAATAAACATTAATTAAAACCTACTGACCTATATTTTCTCCAAAACGAAGTTTCATAATGTTCTAAAAGTTATATCTTTTATTCGCCGATGATGTCACGTTATCCTGCCCACTATTTTCAGCACTGCATGTTCAAAATACTTAAACCAATAACTTTGTGTTTAAAGCGCCATTTTGAAACCTAGGTATTGTAAACGGATTGGTACAGAGCAAAGGATACCCACGGAGTGGGTTTGGAAAACAATTAAATTTGCAGACAAGATTTCTGATATACGGTAGAGATATGTTAATGAAATGCTATTGATAAAAAGCGTATTTGGGGTAGTTAGTTAGTAACAGGCATAGAAAATATTTACTTACAGTGGCCCTTTAACTTAAATAACCATTACCTTAACAATTTAAATAGTTTTATTTAACTTAAACAATAACATATTTAATTTTTAATGCTTAGCCCTCCCTCACTTTGTATGGGTTTATCTGTGTACATAGATTTGCAGGTGAGCTATGGCATTAAAGGGACCGTAAAGTCAGATTAAACTTTTATGATTTAGAAAGTACATGTAGCATCCACTGCTTGATAAATGGAGCCCTTAAAGGGACAGTATACACTCATTTTCATATAACTGCATGTAATAGACACTACTATAAAGAATAAGATGCACAGATACAGATATAAAAATCCAGTATAAAACTGTTTAAAAACTTACTTAGAAGCTGTCAGTTTGGCTCTGTTGAAAAGGTAGCTGGAAAGCCCACTGCAAGTGGCAAATAACAGACACTCCCCCCCCCTCCCCCTTCTTTTGCATATGAAAAGACCCTTTACATAAACAGGAGCAAGCTGGAGAAGGTAGCTGACGGTATTCACATAAAACTTTGGGGCTTGGTTAGGAGTCTGAAAATCAGAGCAATGTTATTTAAAAATAAGCAAAACTATACATTAATTTAAAAAAAAAAAACTTTATGGGCTATATAAACAGATTATCTACAAAACATTTATGCAAAGAAAAAATGAGTGTATAATGTCCCTTTAATGTGAGACAAGGTGGACGATAAGGCCCCCGGTCTATCTTATGCACTCCACTTGTAATCTAGCTGAATTTTTTTTCTTTTCTTCATTTTTGTCATGTTAAGTTTAAGGTGTAGTAGAAAAGTGTACATTAATTTCATTAAAAAAATAGTTCTTTGTAAACGATTTAATCTTTTTAAAACAACAAAGAATGTTATACTCTTCAAATATGCTGGAGAAAGCTAACTTATTGTTAGTAAAGTACAACAAAACACCCTGCATGTGACTCTCTGTAAAATGCTATGTTCAGGATTCAGATTACCACTAGAGGTCCCCAGTGGTATAAGTTCCAAGGCAGATTTACAGTAGCTGTGTTCATTATATTTTTTTTTTTGGTGTAAGACAAAGGGATATGAAACGCAAAATTTATTTGCAATTTTAAACAACTTTCCAATGTACTTCTATTATCAAATTTGCTTTATTCTCTTGTTATCCTTTGTTGAAAAAATACCTAGGTATGCTCAGGAACAGCAATGCATTATTGGGATCTAGCTGCTAAGTGAGTCATTAGCTCACCTAATGTGTGCAGCTATAGCTCCCAGTAGAGCATTGTTGCTCCTATAAAGGATACCAAGAGAACAAAGCAATTTTGATAAAAGTAAATTGAAAATTTGTTTAAAACTGTATGTTCTATCTCAAGCATAAAAATAAAACTTTGTGGTTTTACGTCACTTTTAAGGGGCATTATACTCGAAATATCCCCCCAATGGTTAATTGTGCATAATAAAAAAAATAAAAAATACCATGCAATGTATTTCTCTTGTAAGGTGTATCCAGTTCACGGATTCATCCTTTATTTGTGGGATATTCTCCTTCCTAACAGGAAGTGGCAAAGAGAGCACACAGCAGAGCTGTCCATATAGCTCCCCCTCTAGCTCCACCCCCCAGTCATTCTCTTTGCCGGCTCTAAGCAATAGGGTCTCTCTCGGAAAGGGTAAAGTGAATGTGGTGTTAGATTTGTAGTTTTTGTTCTACAAGCAAAAGTTTGTTATTTTTAAATGGTACCGGTTTGTACTATTTACTCTCCAGCAGAAAAGGGATGAAGATTTCTGCAGAGAGGAAGATGATTTTAGCATGTTGTAACTAAAATCCACTGCTGTTCCCACACAGGACTGAGTAGTACAAGAAAACTTCAGTTGGGGGGGAACGGTTTGCAGATTAGGCTGCAATAAGGTATGTTCAGTCATTTATTTCTAGACAAGACTGTGATAATGCTAGAAAAGGACTGATAAGATCCCCATGAGGGAAGGGTAAGCTTTATTCAGAGACTAAGTATGGAATTACAAGCTTACATAACAGGGCTAATTTATGCTGGTTGACACTTTTTTATGGCAAACGTTTTTTACTTATAAATATCGTTTTTGAGACACTTAGAAGGTCCCTTTGGGTTTCTTTCAGGGGTTGTTACCCACATGGCTAATATTATAACTCCTAGGAGTGTTTCTTTAGGGCTCACAGCACCGGAGTAAGGTGGGAGGGGCCTAATTTCACGCCTCAGATGCGCAGTTAGATTGACTAGATCTTCAGGCTGTGTTCACATGGTCGCTCCTGCTACAGTTTGAGGACCCATAAGAAGCTTTTTCCCCATAAATCCGACTCCTAAGGGAAGGTAGGGCCACAGCAGAGCTGTGGCAAGGTGCTAAATTTGTTTTAACCGGTCTGTTAGCTTACTATTGATCTGGTTTGGGCATTAAGGGGTTAATCGATTTTTTTGCTAGTTGTGCAATCTTACCAATGCTTTAGGTACATACTGTGAAAATTTCCGAAAGTTTGGTGCTTTTTTCACTGTTTTGGAAAATTGTGTGCCTTTTTTATTTTTTAAATGCACAGTAACGTTTTTTTGCAAAGTGTGTTTTTGCTTGATTAATGTGATTTCTAAGCCTGTTTGTCTTACTACTAGTCTGTTCAACATGTCTGTCACCAAGGAAAATCCTTGTTCAATGTGTTTAGAAGCCATGGTGGAACCCCCTCTCAAAATGTGTCCCACGTGTACTGATATGTCTATACATTTTAAAGACCATATTGTTGCACTTAAAAATGTGGCCCAAGATGATTCTCAGACAGAAGGTAATGAGGTTAGCCCGTTGACCTCTCCCCAAGTGTCACAACCAGTTACGCCCGCTCAAGCGACGCCTAGCACCTCTAGCGCGTCTAACTTTTTTACCTTACAAGATTTGGCGGCAGTTATGGATAATACCTTCTCAGTATTTTTATCTAAGCTGCCTGTGTTACCTGCAAAGCGTGATAGTTCTGTTTTAAGAACAGATAATGACGCTTTACTAGCCGTATCTGATATACACTCACAATGCTCTGAGAGGGGGGCGAGGGATGTGCTTTCTGAGGGAGAAATTTCCTATTCGGGAAAGGTTGCTCCTCAGACAGACTCAGATACGTTGGCTTTTAAATTTAAACTAGAACACCTCCATTTATTACTCAGGGAGGTATTAGTTACTCTGGATGACTGTGACCCTTTGCTGGTTCCAGAGAAATTGTGTAAAATGGACAAGTACCTAGAAGTTCCTGTTTACACTAATGTGTTCCCGGTCCCTAAGAGGATTGCGGATATAGTAACTAGGGAGTGGGATAGACCAGGTATTCCGTTTGTTCCCCCTCCTGTTTTTAAGAAAATGTTCCCCATATCTGACACCACGCGGGACTCGTGGCAGATGGTCCCTAAGGTGGAGGGGGCTGTTTCTTCACTTGCTAGACGCACAACCATATTAATTGAGGACAGTTGTGCTTTTAAACACCCTATGGATAAAAAGTTAGAGGGTTTAATTTTTCTTCATCAAGGTTTTCTTCTCCAACCTATAGCGTGCATTGTTCCTGTAACTACTGCAGCTGCTTTCTGGTTTGAGGCGCTGGAAGATGCGCTCCAGACTGAGACCTCATATGAGGATATTATGGACAGAATTAAGGCTCTTAAGCTGGCTAATTCTTTTATCACAGATGCCGCTTTCCAACTAGCTAAGTTAGCGTCAAAGAATTCAGGTTTCGCCATTCTGGCGCGCAGGGCGCTATGGCTCAAGTCCTGGTCGGCCGATGTGTTGTCAAAATCCAAACTGCTGAACATCCCTTTCAAAGGAAAGACCCTTTTTGGGCCTGAATTGAAAGAGATTATCTCAGAAATCACTGGGGGAAAAGGCCATGCTCTCCCTCAGGACAAGTCCTTTAAGACAAAGAACAAACAAAATAATTTTCGTTCCTTTCAAAATTAATTTCAGGAGCGGTCTCGCTTCATCCTCCCCTGCTGCAAAGCAAGAGGGTAACACTTCACAACCCAGGGCAGCCTAGAAACCTTACCAGGGCTGGAACAAGGGTAAACAGGCCAAGAAGCCTGCAGCTGCCTCCAAGACAGCATGAAGGGGTAGCCCCCGATCCGGGACCGGATCTAGTAGGGGGCAGACTCTCTCTTCGCTCAGGCCTGGGCAAGAGACGTACACGATCCCTGGGCCTTAGAGATTGTATCCCAGGGATATCTTCTAGATTTCAAGGACTCCCCTCCAAGGGGAAGGTTCCATATTTCTCGGCTGTCTACAGACACAACAAAGAAAGAGGCGTTCTTACGCTGTGTAGAAGACCTACATACAATGGGAGTGATCCACCCAGTTCCGATTGCGGAACAAGGGCTGGGGTTTTACTCAAACCTGTTTGTGGTTCCCAAAAAAGAAGGAACTTTCAAACCAATCCTGGATCTCAAAATTCTAAACAAATTCCTCAGAGTCCCATCATTCAAGATGGAGACCATTCGGACAATCTTACCAATGATCCAGGAGGGTCAATATATGACTACCGTGGATTTAAAGGATACGTATCTACACATTCCTATCCACAAAGATCATCACCAGTTTCTCAGGTTTGCCTTTCTGGACAAGCATTTTCAGTTTGTGGCTCTCCCTTTCGGGTTGGCCACTGCTACCAGAATTTTCACAAAGGTGCTAGGGTCCCTCCTTGTGGTGTTAAGACCGCGGGGCATAGCAGTGGCGCCTTATCTAGACGACATCTTAATTCAGGCGTCAACTTTCCAAAGAGCCAAGTCTCACACGGAAATCGTAGTGGCCTTTCTGAGGTCTCACGGGTGGAAAGTGAACATCAAAAAGAGTTCTCTCTCCCCCCTCACAAGAGTTCCCTTCCTAGCAACACTAATAGACTCGGTAGAAATGAAAATATTTCTGACGGAGGTCAGAAAGTTAAAACTCTTAACTACTTGCCGAGCTCTTCATTCCATTCCTCGGCCGTCTGTAGCTCAGTGCATGGACACAATCGGACTAATGGTAGCAGCAGCACCTCAGACCACTGCAACTATGCATGCTCAAACAGTGGAATGGGGATTATGCAGATTTGTCTCCTCAAATACAGTTGGACCAGGGGACCAGAGATTCTCTTCTCTGGTGGTTGTCTCAGGATCACCTGTCTCAGGGAATCTGTTTCCGCAGACCAGAGTGGATCATCGTAACGACCGACGCCAGTCTGTTGGGCTGGGGGGCTGTCTGGGACTCCCTGAAAGGTCAGGGCTTATGGTCTCGGGAAGAAGCTCTTCTCCCGATAAACATTCTGGAACTGAGGGCGATATTCAATGCTCTTCAGGCATGGCCTCAGCTAGCTGCGGCCAAATTCATCAGATTTCAGTCGGACAACATCACGACTGTAGCTTACATCAACCATCAAGGGGGAACAAGGAGTCCCCTAGCAATGATGGAAGTAACCAAAATAATCAGGTGGGCGGAGGATCACTCTTGCCACCTCTCAGCAATTCAAATCCCAGGAGTAGACAACTGGGAAGCGGATTTTCTAAGTCGTCAGACTTTTCATCCGGGGGAGTGGGAACTCCACCCGGAGGTATTTGCCCAGCTGACTCAGCTATGGGGCACTCCAGAATTGGATCTGATGGCGTCCCGTCAGAATGCCAAACTTCCTCTTTACGGGTCCAGGTCCCGGGATCCCCAGGCGGTGTTGATAGATGCTCTAGCAGCGCCTTGGTCCTTCAATCTGGCCTATGTGTTTTCACCGTTTCCTCTCCTTCCTCGTCTGGTTGCCAGAATCAAGCAGGAGAGGGCATCAGTGATTCTAATAGCGCCTGCGTGGCCATGCAGGACTTGGTATGCAGACCTAGTGGACATGTCATCCGTTCCACCATGGACTCTGCCAATGAGGCAGGACCTTCTACTTCAAGGTCCTTTCAAACATCCAAATCTAATTTCTCTGCGCCTGACTGCTTGGAGATTGAACGCCTAATTCTATCTAAGCGTGGTTTCTCTGAGTCGGTTATCGATACCCTGATTCAGGCTAGAAAGCCTGTCACCAGGAAAATCTACCATAAGATTTGGCGAAAATATCTTTGTTGGTGCGAATCCAAGGGTTACTCATGGAGTAAGATTAGGATTCCCAGGATATTGTCCTTTCTCCAAGAAGGATTGGAGAAAGGATTATCAGCTAGTTCCTTAAAACAGACAGATATCTGCTTTGTCTATTCTTTTACACAAACGTCTGGCAGAGGTACCAGACATTCAAGCGTTTAGTCAGGCTTTAGTCAGAATCAAGCCTGTTTATAGACCTGTGGCTCCGCCATGGAGTCTGAATTTAGTTCTTTCAGTTCTGAAAGGGGTTCCGTTTGAACCTTTACATTCCATAGATATTAAACTTTTATCTTGGAAAGTTTTGTTTTTGGTAGCTATCTCTTCTGCTCGAAGAGTTTCAGAGTTATCTGCTTTGCAGTGTGACTCACCTTACTTGGTGTTCCACGCAGATAAGGTAGTTTTGCGTACCAAACCCGGTTTTCTTCCTAAGGTTGTGTCTAATAAGAATATTAATCAGGAAATTGTTGTTCCTTCTCTGTGTCCTAATCCTTCTTCGTAGAAGGAACGTCTGTTACACAATCTTGATGTGGTTCGTGCTTTAAAGTTCTATTTACAAGCAACTAAGGATTTCAGACAACCATCTTCCTTGTTTGTTATCTATTCTGGTAAGAGGAGAGGTCAGAAAGCGACTGCTACCTCTCTTTCCTTTTGGCTGAAAAACATCATCCGTCTGGCCTATGATACTGCTGGCCAGCAGCCTCCTGAAACAATTACTGCTCATTCTACCAGAGCAGTGGCTTCCACGTGGGCTTTTAAAAATGAGGCTTCTGTTGAACAGATTTGTAAGGCAGCGACTTGGTCTTCACTGCATACTTTTTCCAAATTTTCCAAATTCGATACTTTTGCTTCTTCGGAGGCTATTTTTGGGATGTTTTACAAGCAGTGGTGCCTTCCGTTTAAGGTACCTGTCTTGTTCCCTCTCTTCATCCGTGTCCTAAAGCTTTGGTATTGGTATCCCACAAGTAAAGGATGAATCTGTGGACTGGATACACCTTGCAAGAGAAAACAGAATTTATGCTTACCTGATAAATTGCTTTCTCTTGTGGTGTATCCAGTCCACGGCCCGCCCTGGCTATTAAGTCAGGTAGATTTTTTTGTTTAAACTACAGTCACCACTGCACCCTATGGTTTCTCCTTTTTCTTCCTAACCTCAGGTCGAATGACTGGGGGGTGGAGCTAGAGGGGGAGCTATATGGTTGTTTTCTCTCTTTGCCACTTCCTGTTAGGAAGGAGAATATCCCACAAGTAAAGGATGAATCCGTGGACTGGATACACCACAAGAGAAAGCAATTTATCAGGTAAGCATAAATTCTGTTTTTCTTCCTAATGAGAGTCCACAGCCGCATTAATTACTTGTGGGAGATAAGAACCTGGCCACCAGGAGGAGGCAAAGACACACCAGCCAAAGGCTCAAATAGTCCTCCCACTTCCCCTATCTTCTAGTCATTCTTTGCCTTTAGTACCAGGAGGATGGCAGAGAAGTGTCAGAAATTTTTATTTTATATTTTAAAGAAAGTACTTTTATTAATTTTTACATAAAGTGGGTCTCTCACGGAGGGTAGTACTCCGTAATGGGACAGGAGTTTTAAGTAGTCCTGTTAGTCTTTCAGTGAGGGCCTGGGCGAATGTTAGAGTCCGGAGATGCAGTGTGAGTTCTCTCTGCGACACCATCCCTACTCGTATTAACAGCTACTCTAGCACTTGGCATTGCCGATCCTTTGCTTTGCTACCTGCTGTCTCTTAAGTCCATGACTGAGGCGACGCTACTATCCGTCACACTTGAAGGGCCTTGTTCCTGTTCCATGGCGTAGATTTCGTTAACATTGTTTTATTTTATCAATATGAATGTTATGTGAAATATAGGTATGGGTCTCAGTGAGACTCCTCTGTACGGATCTAGGAATCATGGGATAATTCCTTCCTTAGGGATTTGTGAACAGGGTGGGTTCTTTAATCATGTTTCTTATGTGATCTCCCTGCGTTGTGTAGTGGGTATTGGCTCTGGGGCTGAGACAGGAGTGTTGCTTGGAGTTTTAGTGGGGCCTAGTTGCCGCCTTTGTTTGGCATGCCTTATTTTGGACTTTACGGTTCACCTTATGACAGGGCCTTGTTACGTTGTGTTTTATGCTTCCAGATTCCTGACCGTGTGGCGACAAGGTCTTTCTGCTTCGTTTGGTGAGTGCCCCAGCAATTGTGGGTGTCAGCTGCCGGTCGTTTCTGATTCCTCACTCTTGTGAGGAAGGTGCTTCGGCCCCACTGATGCAGGTTTATCAGTCCTGTCTCCTGTGCCTTCTTAGAGCGCCTGGTTCCTCGGGGTCGGGGAACCAGGGGCCTATTGAGCCATCAGCCTCTGGGGGCTCTGTCCCTCAGACGGCGGATTCCCAACAGCACCCTTCCTCTACATTTGCGGGTAACCCTAATGTTAATTCTCCCTCCGCACAGGGTGGTTGGTTTTCCCTGGAGATGGCGGGTCATTTCCGCTTCAATATATTCACCTACAGGACCCAGAGGTTTCTGTGCGTTTGTGTTCTTGCCCGGCTATCCCGGGTGTCCAGACTTCGGGTGGGTCTATTCAGTCTTCTCCGGGGGTGAATATTCCTCCATGTTGCACCTTTCATTATCGGATCACGCAGCTGCGCGTTCTAGTCGGTTGTCTTTTCGACTTATTGGGGGACCCGCTCCTCTATCAGTCGGGGAATGTGTCCTCAAATGGTACTTCGAGCTAGACTATTGGAGATGTTGATAGTCTCCTGTCGGTCGCTCTTGTCCTTTCCCAGAGTTTTTTTGTGTATGCCTTCGGGCTGCTTTAATTTCTTTCATCCGGTTAGGATATTTTGTTTTTTATTTAATTATTCCTTCGGGAATTTCTGGGATGGACTTGTTTATTACTTCCTTGGAAGTTGTTCACGGACTATTGGGTTCGGAGATTGTGTGCTCTTTGTTGGGTTGTCAGTTACGCCTGGCGGGTCCTGCGGGACCTTGAGGGTTTTATCGTTATATTGTTTGTTTTCACAAACTACACTATACAGATACATCAGAACCTTCGGGTCCGCATGCTGGGAGAGATTGGGCGTGCCACTCTATTCCCGGGGCTTGGTCGTGGCTTCCACCGAGTCTCCTTTCAGGGGGGGCGGGGCCTTCTCCGCTAGGGCAGTTTTGGTCCTTAGTCGTCTTACTACCCTAGGGGTGGTTTAGACTCCTAGGGTCTCTGGACCTTGTTTCGTTCCGCTTTTAATGGATTCCCTTTGAGGATTCGCAATGGAGCGCTTGATCTAGCCTGTGACTTGCCACGGGAAGGCCTGGTTCGCCTTCTTCGCTGCTGGAGGTCTCTTCTAGCTGGAACCCGGTTTTATGGGGTCACCTTGTTTCGGTTCCGGTTCTGGTGTTTTTCCAGAATTTTATCCACCCTCTTAGGGTTGGGCGCTGACGTGGGACCCTAGTTTCTGAATTTCTGCGGTAGTTGAGGACGTCCCTGGTTATCTCAGGATCCTAAGCTGTGGTTCTGGTCATCTCTTGACTTTTCAGCTGCCTCTATTTCATTTGGATGCAGTGCGTCCCTGTTGAGGTGCTCTCTAGAGCTCTAGGGTGGGTTTGGATCTCTGATTTTTCCCTCCATGGAGGGGTATTTTGTCTAGGAACTTGATTTTGCTGGTTTTATTTCTCCTGAGATGCGTGGTTCTCCTAAGGAGGCGCCTAGGTATCTTTTTCGATTTGAAGTGAACTCCTTGGTTCCCTCCAACCGGGGAGTTGGACAAGGGTTTTTTTTTCCCTTTGTGGCTGCACTATGGCGTGTTACTCAGTCGTGCGGTTTTCTGTTTCTCATGATACTTTTGGTTATCTTTCGGGCTCCGGCTTGGTCGCATTTGGCTGAGGATTCCCTTTTTTCTGGCATCTAATGAGGTTTTCTGGAGTCTCCCGACCTAGTTTGATCTGTCTTTTGGAAGACAGGGTTCTGGTTCGTTATCCCTCTACCTTGCTTCTTCCTTTGGGGAGTTGTTGGTCAGGGTTCCCTTAGGGGGGCGTGTGAATGGGATATGCCTTTGAGCGATAGTGCGCTTCAAGTCTTGTTGGCTCGGTGGTGTTGGATGTGGTTTTTTACTCAGGCTTGGGACTGTCGTTTGTATCCTTGGGGCCCTTTTTTCTTCAGGTTTTTGCTCCCTGCTTTTGGATAAAGTGGGACTTTTTATTTATGGGATGTGGTTCAGTCCAGGTGCCCTTAGTTTGGGCCACCTCTTACCCTCCCGTTCTTGGCATTCAGTGTCCTCTTTGGCTTGGGTATAATTTTCCCACAAGTAATGAATGCGCCTGTGGACTCTTTCCCATTAGGAAGAAAAACATGAAATGATCAGGTAAGCATAATTTATTTTCTTCTGTGGGAAAGAGTCCACAGCCTCCCGCACGTTTTTTGAGGCGTTTTTTTTTTGGCACCCTTTCACCTTGATATTTCTTACACTGGTCCTTGTTTCTCGGCAGAATGACTGGGGGATAGGGGAAGTGGGAGGAGTATTTGAGCCTTTGGCTGGTGTGTCTTTGCCTCCTCCTGGTGGCCAGGTTCTTATTTCCCACAAGTAATGAATGCTATGGACTCTTTCCCACGGAAGAAAATGAAATTATCAGGTAAGCATAATTTTTTAATTTATTTATTTTGTCTTTCATCTGCTTCCTCTCATTTTGTTTCTTATTGAATTCCCTTAACCAGAGATGCTAGATCTATTGTGTAGGATTCTAAACCCCTGACCCTGCTACACAAGTTCTACACTAACTAAAATTAACTTTTGGTCAGAATTTTTTAAAAAACGGCTTCTCTTTCTTCCCCCAACACAAGAGTGGAGGTGAATGGGATTTTATCTGATATCTTTAAGGTCTCCAACTGGACATGCACGGGCTGTCCCATTTAATTTGCCCTAGCCATTGAAGTCCTGCAAACTCTGCTCTAATCTGGGATTTGAGGGTAGTAAGATATGGCAAAGTGAACATAAATTCACTGTGTACACGGATGACATTCTGATGCATTAACCAACATGAAAACCTCGCTGCCGTTCTTTCTGAATTCAAAGAACTGGGCAAGGTGTCTAATTTCCACCTCAATCTATCTAAATAGGAATCCCTCAACATATCTGAACCACAGTCTAACATTACTAGTTCACGCAGTGACTGTCCTCTTTAAATAGCTCAACACAAGATAAAATATTTAGAAATACTTCTTATGCCTAACGTATATGACCTAGTTGACCACAACTATAAATGTCTAAAAGTAGAAATTGTCCAAGAGCTCTTATTCTGGAAAACTAAGTCTATCTCTTGTCTGAGTCATATTGGAGTAATGAAGATCCTACCTAGAGTTTTATATGTTCTTGAAACATTCCTTTACTACCATCAACTCCCTACTTTATACCAATTCAATGTGCAGTTGAGAAATATATATGACAAGGAATAAAGCAGAGAATTAAAGGGATACTGAACCCAATTTTTTTCTTTCGTGATTCAGACAGAGCATGCAATTTTAAGCAACTTTCTAATTTACTCCTATTATCACATTTTCTTCATGCTCTTGGTATCTTTATTTGATACAAGAATGTAAGTTTAGATGCAGGCCCATTTTTGGTGAACAACCTGGGTTGTTATTGCTGATTGGTGGATAAATTCATCCACTAATGAACAAGTCCTTTCCAAGGTCTGAACCAAACAAATACCTTAGATGCCTTCTTTTTCAAATAAAGATAGCAAGAGAATGAAGAAAATTTAATAGGAGTAAATTAGAAAGTTGCTTAAAATTGCATGCTCTATCTGAATCATGAAAGAAAAAATTTGGGTTCAGTGTCCCTTTAAGAAACAAACTATATTTCTTTCCAATGGCATGTAGAGTCCAAGAGTCCATTCAATTACTATTGGGAAATTCACTGCCTGGCCACCAGGAGGAGGCAAAGAACACCTTCAGCCAGAGCTTAAGATCCTCCCACTACCCATACTCCAGTCATTCTTTGCCTCTGTAACTAGAAGGTGTTGAATATGGTGCTCTGAAGAATATTTAGTCCTTTAATGGCTAGTTTCCCTCTCAAGATAGGACTGGGGTTAATGATGTGTCCATGTAAACCTCTTAGTAAGGGTACTGGTAGCTGTTGAATGACGCAGGGAACTTCTCTGTCCTCCTTTCAACAATGCTTGCTGACACCGCTAACAGGCAACCAGTGTTGCGAAACAAATTCAGTACAAGACTGAAAAAAGAATGTACATGGATAGCATTCAACAACTCTAATTAGTATATGTTTATACGTAACAATAGATAGAAAAGACCCATGCAAAAAGTACTGTCTGCATAGAAACGTTTAAAACTTAACTTTTATTTCACATTAAAAACGAAATTGTTTAATACACACAATTAAAAACACTGTAACGTGGGGGCGGAGCCTAGCCATAGATGGAGATGGCTGCTTTCTAAAAAAAGCTCTGAGGCCCCTGCCGTGCTTACACTAAAATAAGTTCATCTACAATATAATCTTACACAGAAAACTGCATTTTTTTAAAAGCCTTAAACTACACTCAGTGACCTGGGATACCTTAGACAACTTTATGGCTTTGCATAAGATCTACAGAGCTGAGGGCTAATGACGCCGGGATTGGGCCTGACACTACCCGGAACCACCCACCGCAAGCAAGCACCCTTGACTGTTAATTGGCCGCACCGGTGGGGTGATAGAACACGAATTGATCGAGCAGAGCATTGCGGCATCTAGGACAGGTGGGGCTGCAACGGTTCCGGTGCTGGTCTGAGTTGCGGTGGGCCTGTGTGCTTCGGCACGGACAGCTTGTGACCCGACATCTGCGCTAAGCAAGCTTGCTGGCACGCCGTGCCCGAAGTGGCTTACTCACCTCACCTGACCTTGGCCTGCTGCATAGCGATCTCGGGCAGAGAGGACAAACCGGCCTAAGGAAGTAAAGAGGAGTGGGCCCAGATGGGGTCGCGCCATCGGCTCCACAGGGAGAACACACGTGGCGGGAGAAAACGCTGCTTGTTGCCTATCTACAACAAGGTAATGTGCATGCTTACCCTTTGCTAACCTTTCCCTGGAAGGCTCCCCAAAACGAACTGAGAGAGGGGTTGAGGGTGAGGTGCTCATAATACCCCCATGACCACTTAACAAGCTGATCACGCAGTTACATAGGCCGCATAGCATATGAAAACCCTGACAATATAACGGGCCTGACAAGTACTATACACACTGACATAGGCTCTGAGGTAACAGAGCAGAAAGGCGCTCCTTTTAACAGACATCTCCCACACATTAATGCCCTGGCCCATAGGAATTCTCTGAAGTGATAACTAAGTACATGCAGAATAAAAGAGAACTCAGTACAGCACAGAGCAAGTGCCCCACAGAGAAATAATTGACTGCAAGACTTCTGTAATCAGGCCTACCACCTCACACTCGACTCACACAACTTAGATCAACTGTGCATATGTAATGTCTAATAAAAGACACACCAGACCATCTAAAAACTCCCAAACCACTATGATGGACAGTTACTTAATAACTAGTGAACCAGCAACTCCTTCAGGGAGGCCTGAGACACATCAGAAAGATGCGACCGCACAGATTCATAGCTCTGAAACAGTGCCTATTTATCAGAACTGTGTGACTAAAGAGGACCTCAAGCTTCTCTCTTCAAAACCAGATATAAAAGAGGCTATGAGGGATTTTAAATCTATGTTCCAAGAGCTAAAAAAAGATATCTCAGCTGTTGACCGCAGAGTAACTCAGGTCGAGGAAAAACATGAAACACTCAGTTCTGATCTCCAACATCAAGCCAGCTTCCTTCAGGCGCAAGAGAGCACAGTACATACATTAATGGAGAGAATAGAAGATCTTGAGAACCGCAGTAGGAGGAACAACCTCAGGCTGCGGGGAGTTCCAGAAACAATAGAACCCCCTGACATACAAGAATATATCCAAGATTTTGTCAAGTACCTCAGAAATGAGGTGGTGGGGCCAGAGATCCAGATTGAAAGAGCGCATAGGGCACTAAGCCCCCAGGACGGGCTCCACCTAGGGACATCATATTAAAACTACTCTCTTTCAAGGAAAAAGAAGAAGTGCTGAAACTGGCCAGAAATAAGCAACAAATAGAATTCAGAGGAGTGGAGCTGCAGGTATACTCAGACCTGAGTCCAACCACCCTCCAAAAGAGGAGAGACCTGAGGTTTGTTATGTCTGCTTTGAAAGCCAACAGAATCCCATACAGATGGTGCTTTCCCACAAGCCTTATAGTCACCAAAAATAATGTCACACATGTCCTCAAGACACCAACAGATCTCCCATCGTTCAACCAGCACTGGGCCTTAACATAATACTTCCTGTAAGAGCCCCTGCGGTCCTAGAGGGCCCAGCTGATGGGGAACCCAGTGGCCTTTAACATATACCGGACTGAGTATAAAGATCATTCTCATACCATTATTGAAATGTTACGACTTGTCTGATTCCAGCCCTAGATCTAGGTATAGGACTCAACACTCTGGACACTAGGAGTCGACTCAGATAAGTTGCTATTTAATGATGTTGAATTTTGTGTTGTAGCTTAATTAATGGCAACCCCTATGGTTTATTTAACTAATGTTTTTGATATTAACACTAGACGAATGTATATAGCTCCTGTACTATCACTGTTTAAATGCATCCTCCGAGGTTTGGATAGTAGTAAATAGCCACGGGCTAGACCTCCCTACTGACCAGAATCAGGCCAAGCCTGAGACTTCTCTGTAAAGATATAGTCACCTCACCCCTGTATTTCAGCAAGGCTGACTTAAGATGACACTCAATTAATACTGATAGTCCATTAAGAATAGACAGGTAGAGGAGAACTAACTGACGCACCACAATCGAAGGGAACACTGAAAAGAGGCCAAATAGCGGCATCAAAACTCAATATGTAGGTGACCCCCTCTAAAATATAGTTTGCAGAGCCCGCTATAATGCTCTTATGATATATAAGAAGGAAGTTCAATATAAGAATTTACTATCAAATAGATAGAGAGTGACTCATGAGAAGGGTAAGTTCTAAATGTCCATTATTTTGAAATGCTTTGTTCCACCTGGGTCTTGCACTAGACATAATGTTTGAACCCCCACTCTATGGATACTGTGAGGCGACTACGGTAAATTGAGGTTTAATTTTGTTGAGATCTGGGATGGGACTTAGCCACATGTAGTATTCAATAATTAACTGACAGCAAAGAACATGACGCAGCTATACCCTCTCCACTGATTAACCTATTAATACACAGTGGACACCGCTATACAGATCATGTCTAATAGCTCATATGACCAATCGATATTAGTCGAGGAGGTCACAGTCATAGTTCACTACAGTCATAGATGACATTGTACCAGATTGCACGGAGGTTTCACACACAACTGTTGTAGATGGCCTCCAAGGTATGGACAGGTAGATGAGAAACACCTAGTCCGCCCCAGGTTTTGACAACACAGAAATAGGACCACTGAACTGTGTCAAAGGTTAAACGGGTTGTGGATCTCTTTAGAAGTACAGGTTATTGGTTCTTTTTTATAATGTTATTTTTATCTTAAACTCCATAGGGGTTATCTATGAGAAATTATGACTAATGATATGTAGAAAAAGTTCTAAAAGAATGTTTAAGTAGTGTAAGCTGGCAGGGAACACTACCCCTGCTTTTGTTGTTTATTATTAGCATTTGCTATTTTCTAGATTGATCTATATCTGTGTTTCATAAGATACAGTTTACCCTCACCACTGAGAGTGTAATACACAAGTTGGATCACACTTAAATTTACTTTACTGTGACGTAATTCATCCTCTTCCCTTTCCCCCTATTCAACGTTCCTCACTTTTACATTAACCCCCTTTCTTCCTCCCCCTTACCCCTCTCCTCCCACTTACTCACTTTTTTTTTTTTTTCTCTCCCCCCTAGCCGTTGAAAATGGCGATCTCCCACACGGGAGAAGTGCCCCGCCCCATGGAGCTGATTTCTATAAATGTAAAGGGCCTGAATAGTGCATCCAAACATTCTCTGGTGTTGAGAGATCTACATAGACAGGGGGGTAATGTTATCTACTTGCAAGAAACGCATTTTGCGTCGGGCCATGAACCCCGTTGGTTTAGTCGACATTACCCCTTGGCTTTCTTTGCCTCCGGCCCACGGAAAAAAAACGGGGTGGGTATTCTTTTCAGTCCAGACTTGCCCTTCAAACTGACACAAGCACACAGAGACCCAGAGGGTAGATATCTGATCCTAACAGGCTCAATTTACAATAGACCCATAACACTAGCTAATGTGTATTGTCCCAATCAATCTCAGCAGGTCTTCTTTCAAAAGGTTTTATATAAGGTGCTTGAGGTACAATCTGGCATTTTATTCCTGGGGGGAGATCTAAATGCCTCTCTAGATCCAACTTTAGATACCTCTGATGGTGTCTCCAGCATTCCCCATAGAGCTTTCAAACGTATGTCATCCTATCTCAGAGACGCAGCGCTGCATGACATTTGGCGGTCACAACATCCCTCCTCTAAGAATTTCACATTCTACTCCCACCCCCATAGAAAATACTCCAGAATAGACTACTGGTTTACAGACGCAACAGGACTCACAATCACCACAGACAGCAACATACTCCCTATCACTTGGTCTGACCATGCCCCGGTCACCTGTACTGTATCATGGTCTAATACACCGGCTACGCCTTATATCTGGAAGCTGGATGATCTCATGTTGGATGATCCGGTTTTCAAGGGGGAAGCACTAAAAGAATACTTTCAAATACACAGAGACTCGGACTCCCAACCCACAATAATCTGGGAGGCTCATAAATGTACAATTAGATGCCTCTTTCTTAAGCAGAAAGCCAGATTAGTCCGAAAGAGAAGAGAGAGGTACCGCAGCCTGCTAGTAGAGGTAGAAAAGGCGGAGTGCGTGCATAAGATTGCTCCAGCAGATGACACATTAGCTAGGGCTTTGGCTCAAGCGAGAACAGAGCTCTTGAAATTCCTCCAAGTGGACTATCAAAGGGCGGCCTTAATTTTAAGGCAACAATTCTTTGAGCAGGGAGACAAAGCCGGACGATTACTGGCTAGAGCCATAGCGCGGAAAAAGAGGAAGCGCTATGTGCACAGTATGATCCACCCGGACGGGGAAACAAAAGAGGATGGTAAATCTATCGCTGAGATCTTCGGATCTTATTATGCAACACTATATAACATACAGAAACAAGAAGACATAAGAGATGATCCATCCTCTCAAGCACGCAAGACGCAAAAAATACTTGAGTATCTCGAGAGGGCTGAAGTCCCCAAGCTCTCGGTACAGGACTCGGAGGCTCTGGAATCTCCATTCACACTGCTTGAAATCAAACAAGCCATTAAAGATTTAACAACCGGGAAAAGCCCGGGTCCGGACGGATTTGGGGCCAAGTACTATAAAGTATAGAAGGACATACTGGCACCTGAAATGCTGATCCTCTTTAACCGGTTGTCGGATTCCCTGTCCCTACCTAGCTCGATGCTAGAGGCCCATATTGCAGTGATCCCCAAACCAGACAATAGACCAGAGAATTATCGCCCCATATCGTTGCTGAATTCGGATATCAAGATTTTAGCAAAGGTCATAGCTAATCGCCTCAATAAATACCTACCACAATTGATCTCAACTGATCAAGTAGGGTTTATTCTGAAGCGTAAGATAATACCCTAAAGGTCCTTCAGATAATAACATATGCCCAAAACAATGCAACCCTGCTGGCCCTGGTCTCTACAGACGCTGAGAAAGTGTTTGACCGGGTCAGCTGGGTGTTCATGCAACATACGTTGGAGAAATTTGGTTTTGGCCCTAAACTTATAAATGGGATCATGTCCCTATACTCGTCACCGAATGCGAGGGTCAGGGTGAACGGTAGACTTTCCAATACCTTTTTAATTCATAATGGGACAAGACAGGGCTGTCCCCTTTCCCCGCTCTTGTTCGCACTGACAATTGAGATCTTAGCAAGCAAAATCCGAACAAATCCAGAAGTGAAGGGAATCTCTATAGGGGGCTATGTACATAAGCTCGCCATGTATGCAGACGATGTCTTATTAATGATATCAGATGTGGGAGGGTCCCTCGTAGCAGCCCTAGATGAGTTCACACACTTCGGAGAAGTGTCAAATTTCCTCCTGAACCTCACAAAATCTGAAATTATGAACGTCACAATCCCCTGTATTGAGTTTGGGTCTCTGGAGGGCGATTGCCCACTACAAATAGCCCGTGGCAAATTGAAATATCTTGGCATCTATCTGACACCAAGTATAAAGTAGATTGTGGACATGAATTATAAAATCATTAGAGATGAGATCCTTAAAGATCTATCGAACTGGAAAAATAAAACCATCTCCTGGTTAGGCCACATTGGGGTGGTCAAAATGAATGTCATGCCACGGGTGCTTTATATCCTGCAGACTATCCCATTGTCTGCAGCTTCTCACCTTATTTACCACATACAGTCGGCAATGGAGGCTTACATTTGGAGAGATCTGAAACGGAGAATCAATAGGAAAACTACTTTCCTACCGCGGAGTAAAGGCGGACTGGGCATACCAGACTTACAGGTATACCAGACCGCAATATCCCTCCAAAGGCTGGTAGAGTGGTGTCACAACTCAACTCAAAAGACTTGAGTTCAAATAGACAATATGATATTGGGTAGAGGAAATGTGGGAGCCCTTGTGTGGATTACCCACAGTGGCAGACCCCCTATAATTCGGCTCTACCCTATGATAGCAGAGGTTCTCTCGAGCTGGTATAAATTGGTTAAAAGAGCCCCTTATATTTCCACCACATTCTCGCCGGTTACTCCGCTTACAGAAAATCCCGATATGGAATTCCTACCTAGAGCTAATCTCCCAGACAAGACCTATGGTCTTAGGGATTCAGCAATATATAACATACTCCATCGGGATAAATTGAAGTCCCAGATGGAATTAACTGAATGGGACAGTGAAGTTTTTGCTTCATGGTTCATGGTAGCCCAGGTTAAGCACTACTTTGACACTCACAGAGCGAGATCAGACTTGACGAGACACAGAACACATTTTGAAACCCTATGCACAATGACCCCACACCCTACTCACTTGATCTCGCAAATTTACAGATTATTACAGCAGGGTAGAGACGTCTACTTACCAGGATATACACAGGCATGGCAAAACAAATTGGGTCTAGAAATAGGGCATAAAGAATGGAATAAAAAATTTGACAAAACAAGGCGAGCGTCAGTATCTGCCAGGGTCCAGGAAATGCAGTATAAACTGCTGAGTAGGTGGTACTTGACCCCCCAAAGACTGAAGCACATATACCCACACGCAAATGGGGGATGCTGGAGAGGATGCGGGGAGAACGGCACCCTCTTACACATTTGGTGGACCTGTCCTTTGCTGACACCTTATTGGAACAACATAATGGCTGAGATGAGCAGGGTCCTTGAAATAATCATTCCCCCCAACCCCAGTTACCTGCTCTATCACCAATTACCAAAGATTATTAGAGAAGAAAAATACCTGCTTCTTCTACTGATGCTCAATGGAGCAAAAAGCCTGATCCCCATTTATTGAAAAAAGCAGACCATCCCTAGTATTCAGGAATGGAAAAATAAAGTCACCGACCTGCTGAGACTTGAAAGGTATCACTATCTCAAAATTGGGAAACTATGCACACACAAGATGATGCTACTGACCTGGGAGGGTAGAGGATTCTGATTAACTGGTAAAATAATCATAGTAGACACTGTAAACCATCGTAGCACTATGTCCCCCCCCTTTTTTTTCCCCCTATCTCTCTCCCTTTTCTCCCACCCGACTCGAGATGACTACCCCCTCCTACCCTGCTCTACCTTTCTGCCCCCATAATTACCCTTGCGCAGAGTACAACTCTGCCCACGGCTGTGTGTTGTGGGTAGGTTACTACAACGCTATCTTTATCTTATGATCAGTACCCGGGTAATTAGACTTTCTTCCTATACTTTTCTGAAATTAATAACGATTATCACTAAAGAGCTGAAGTCTGATGTTTATGCAATATAGTCAGTATACATTTCTATAGTATCTGATGAAGTTTTTTATGCTGTTTGATCTGAGTTTCTCTTTAATAACTGCGAAGTGCCTCAAACATGATATTATATATGAGATTATATCTCATATGGCACCTTGGTGCATAGGGTGAGCTCAAAAAAGTATACTTTATTGCCTTATAAGTCAACGTTTATTGAGCTAGTATATTATTAATTGAGCCACCATTATGACCAAACCCACAAATGTGGGGAATTAGGTCAGGATATAAAACACCCACTAATATAGGGCCCTGGATAGTTGATATTTATTAGCACTTTTTTATAACTAAGGTGAGTGCGAATATAGGGGGGGTATTCGTATAGTTATAGGAGTAGATCAACACACAGAGATTAATCTGTATAACATAAGCAATTATTAAAAAATGTAGTGCAAAAATTCACTGTTGTTAACTTGTGATTTAATTGACAAAAACGGCTCACTTAGTTTCTGCTGAGCCGCAGTGAGGTGTATTGGTGTGACTGAAATTTAGAAGGTACACATCGATCCCATAATGAGATTTTAGTTTTTATTTTGGGAGGTTAATAGTAGTCCAGAGGACCTGTTACACGTCCCCGTGCAGTTCAAATTGTATATAGTTATTTAAAGGGACAGTCAAGTATAAATTAAACTTTCATTATTCAGATAGGACTTTTAATTTTAATCAACTTTCCAATTTACTTTTATCATCAAATTTGCTTTTTTCTCTTGGTATTCTTAGTTTAAACTAAACATAGGTAGGCTCATATGCTAATTTCTAAGCCTTTGAGGGCTGCCTCTTATCACATGCTTTTTAAATCTCTTTTCAACACAAAGAGACAAAAAGTACACGTGGGCCATATAGATAACACTCTGTTCAGGCACAGGGGGTTATTTAAGATCTAACACAATACAATGCTAAATTTAAGACAATAGATAATAAACAGTCGCAGTCATGTGATCAGGGGGCTGGAAGAAGGTTCCTAGATACAAGGTAATCACAAAGGTAAAAAGTACATTAATATAACTGTTGGTTATGCAAAACTGGGGAATGGGTTATAAATGGATTATCTATCTTTTAAAACAATAACAATTCTATGGTTGACTGTCCCTTTAAGTATTTTTATTATTATCTGCAGTTGGTGTTAAATGGGTTAATAATATTCACTATTGCAATATCCCTTCAAATGATTTGTATGGTCAAACAGTACACAACCCACACGTCGCCCTAGTAATATCACTAGGTGTAAATCCTGATAATTTGAATATCTTATGCTCAACCACCTATGTGTGGTCGTACTATTAAAGTTAAACACCTGTTAGTGTATTAGCGCAAGATACATAGGGTAAGCTCACAATATGTACTTTATTGCCTTCTAAGTCAACGTTTATTAAGCTAGTACATTATTAATTGAGCCACCATATTTTTTATGTACAGCACCCGCCCTTCAGTCATCGATCATGGTATCCCCTATTTGTGGGTTTGATTGCAACTAATTAGGGCAACAATTCCGGTAGTGCCATCGTTATTCTCTTTTCTCTTGTGAGGCAACCAGTGTTGTTTTACACTGCTTTCTTTCTACTTCAGGTCCCTGTCAGATGTCTAGATGTCAGACTTGGAGAGGATGTGTCTGCCCCACAGCAGAGGCTATTAAGGTGTCTTTTACTTATATATAGCAAGAACATGGGAAGACACTGAGAATGGCGTTATTAATCCTGTATTTACCTAAGCCTGGGGACATTAATTATTATTATTAAGGATAAACTTATTGGGCAATATTAAAAGTATTTATTATAATGATTTATTGTGGGCACTGTGCACATTTGCTGACCGATCCTTTAAGGATCATACATCAGCTTCCGACGAGGCTGCCAGGGCAGTACTCTCTGCATGAAAGTTTTTAAGGAGAAGTTTATTATTTATTTACATAAGAGAGTATGTATAATTAATGTTTGAGGCACAACTGATATTGCCTGTACGTTTTTTCCTGCTCATCCATAATGGCGCTGATATAGGAGTTTTGATAAGATGTTATTTAGAGCTGTTTGGAAGGAGCTCAGTTTTTTACCCTTTGTTGGTCATGTGACATTGTGCGTGCAGTCCGACTTCAGTTTTTTTCATCGGCTTCTCAATGCGCAGTGTTTTATTTCTCTGTGTAGACTTGAATTATCTGGAGTTTGTATAGATCAAAGGAAAGGAATATCCGATATAAGGAGGTTGGGTAAGATCACCTAAGTCACTTTATAGTATATTGATTTTTTGTCTATTTCTTTTTTTTAATAAAATATTTATTAAAAGTTTTTTTTGAGGATGCCTTTCTTCCTCACCATGGAGGACAATATGGATTTGAGTAAATATTAATCTTTGCCATCAGGGGATAAATGTTTATTTTGTGAGGAGGCTCAAGTTATTCCTCCTGTTCAGTTTTGTTCCTCTTGTGTGTCTTCTATGCTACAAACAAAATCTACAAAAACAAGATCTTCGTCTGCAAAGTTTAAAAGAATGAACTCTTTAGAGCCCTGTACCTCTCAGAACTCTACTGCCCTTGACATGCCTCTACTTTCTCCTCAGTCCCCGTCACTAGTAGTTGCACTGGCAGTGCCCTGCGGTTCAGCTCACTCTCTTCCTGGAGGGATTTTTTTCCCAGGAGACTTTGCAGCAGAGCTTCAATCTTCTGTTTCTGCTGCACTGAACTCCTTACCTATATCAGGTAAGAGAAAATGTAAACATGTTTCCTCTGACTTAGGAATCTCATCAAACGACAAGGCTGCATTGGTCGGTTTATCCCAAATTTCTGAGGATGACCATTCCTCAGCAGCTTCTGAGGGTGAGATCTCTGATTCTGAATCTACTTCGGATAATCCAGTAGAGTCTGAGGAGATTCATTTCAGATTTAAGCTTGAGCACCTTTGTTTACTACTTAAAGGGAGAGTCTAGTCAAAATTAAACTTTCATGATTCAGATAGGGCATGCCATTTTAAACAACTTTCCAATTGACTTTTATCATTAAATATGCTTTGGTATTTTTGAAAAGCTAAACCTAGGCAGGCTCAAACTGATTTCTAAACCGTTGAAAACTGCCTCCTAGCTCAGAGATTTTTTAAAGTTTTTCACAGTTAGACAGTACTAGTTCATGTGTGTCATATAGATAACATTGTGCTCACTCCAGTGGAGTTATTTAGGAGTCTGCACTGGTTGCCTAAACTGTATGTCTGTCAAAAGCACTGATATAAGGGGGCAGTCTACAGAGGCTTAGATTCAAGGTAATCACAGAGGTAAAACATATTAATATAACTGTGCTGGTTATGCAAAACTGGGGGATGGGTAATAAAGGGATTATCTTTTTAAACAATAAAAATTCTGGTGTAGACTGTCCCTATAAGGAGGTATTAGCTACTTTGGATGATCTGGAGTCTAAACCATTGGAGACTCCTAAAATTTCAAAACTAAACAGAGTTTATGATATTAAATTCAATTCTCCAGAGTTTTTCCCAGTTCCAGATCGTATGTCTGACATCATCACTAAGGAATGGTAGAAGCCGGGGATTGCCTTTTCATCCTTAATTTAAAAAAAAAATTCCAGTCTCTGTCTTTTTCTTGGAGCTATGGAATACTGTCCCTAAGGTGGATGGAGCTATTTCCATCCTGGCTAAGAGAACTACTATTCCTTTGGAAGATAGTACCTCTTGTAAGGACCCCGCGAGTATAGCAGTGGTCGCTAGAGCCGCTACATAATTGTGTGACTCCTTATCTGAACTGATTTTGGAGGAGACTTCTCTTGAGGATATTCAGGATCGAATAAAGGCCTTGAAGTTAGCCAATTCTTTTATTTAAAGTTATAAAAAGATAGAAGGAGAGAGGCACCAGACCCATAAAATTCTTTTATTTGCAATGCTAATATGCAGGTCATTTGCCTGATTGCTAAATCCTCAGGTTTTGCTATCTTATCTCGCAGGGCCAATGGCTGAAGTCCTGGTCAGCAGACATGGTTTCTAAGTCGAGACTTCTTTCATTACCTTTTAAGGGGAAGTCTTTATTTGGCTCTGGTCTTGATTCCATTATATCCACATTAACTGGTGGAAAATGGGCTTTTCTTCCCCAAGATAAGAAGGCTAAACCCTAAGGGTCGTCAGTCTAATTTTCGCCTAATTAGTTTTGGAACAAAAACAAGCAGTCCAAGAAGCCTTCCTCTGACAATAAGTCGTCATGAAGGGGCAGCCCCCAATCTGGGATCGGCTCATGTAGAGGAAAGATAACATTTTTTTAAGAAGCTTGAATTCGAGACGTTCCAGACTCCTGGGCAGTGGAAGTGGTCTCACAAGGTTACAGAATAGGTTTCAAGTCTTGCCCTCCAAGAGGCAGGTTTCTCCTGTCAAGACTCTTCAAACCCGGTGAAAAGAGAGGCATTCTTAAACTGTGTAAAGGACCTATCTTCCTTGGGAGTTATCATCCCGGTCCCTCCTGTAGAAAAGGGCCTGGGATTTTATTCAAACCTTTTTGTGGTCCCCAAAAAAGGAGGGAATTTTTCACCCTATTCTCGATCTAAAGTGTCTCAACAAATTTCTC
The DNA here is from genome assembly GCF_027579735.1 of Bombina bombina. Classification (NCBI taxonomy): domain Eukaryota; kingdom Metazoa; phylum Chordata; class Amphibia; order Anura; family Bombinatoridae; genus Bombina; species Bombina bombina. The sequence continues at coordinate 1,016,044,566 of NC_069500.1, read as the reverse complement.
AAAGTTCCGTCTTTCAAGATGTAAACCATCAGAACCATTCTTCCATTGGTCCAGGAGGGTCAGTTCATGACCTCTATAGACCTGAAGGACGCTTACCTCCATGTGCCTATTCACAGATTCAACATATTTAATTTCTTCGGTTTGCCTTTCTAGACAAACATTTTCAATTCATAGCCCTTCCGTTTGGTCTGGCCACAGCTCCCAGAATCTTTACGAAAGTTCTTGGGGCTATTTTAGCAGTAGCAAGAACTCAAGGAATTGCTGTGGCTCCGTACCTGGACGATATCTTGGTTCAGACTCCATCTTTTCATTTTTTAAGATCTCACAAGGATTCTCTGTTGTATCTTCTTCACTCCCACGAATGGAAGATTATCATATACAAGAGCTCCTTAGTTCCCAATACCAGGGTCTGTTTTCTGGGGACAATCATAGATTCGGTCTCCATAAAGATCTTCCTGACAGAGTTGAGAAAATTTATAATTCTCTCCACCTGTCTCTCCCTTCAATCCTCTGCACATCCTCCAGTGGCACAGTGCATGAAAGTAATTGGTCTCATGGTGGCTACCATGGGCATTATTCCTTTTTGCTCGCTTCCATCTAAGACCTCTTCAACTATGTATGCTCAGAAAATGGAACGGCGATCATTCGAATCTATCTCAGAGAATTGTCCTAGACAACCTCACAAGAGAATCTCTCTCTTGGTGGTTCTGTCAAGATCATCTGTCCCAAGGCATGTGCTTCTTGAGACAATCTTGGGAGATTGTGACTACGAATGCCAGCCTTTCAGGCTGGGGTGCAGTTTGGGGTCCTTTAAGGGCTCAGGGATCCTGGTTGCCGGAGGAATCCATTTTCCCAATAAACATTCTGGAATTGAGAGCCATTTTCAATGCTCTGGTAGCATGGCCTCAACTGAGTTCTGTCCGGTTTATCAGATTTCAGTCGGACAACATAAATGTGGTGGCTTATATCAACCATCAGGGTGGAATTATGAGTTCTCTGGCTATGAAGGAGGTCTCTTGCATCCTTCAGTGGGCGGAGTCTCACAGTTGTCACATTTCGGTCATTCATATCCCAGGAGTGGATAACTGGGAAGCGGAACTAAGTGAGCACACAGACGTTCCATCCAGGAGAGTGGGCTCTTCATTCTCGGATATCACCCTCAGGTGGACTGTTCCGGATATAGATCTCATGGCTTCTTATCTCATAATCAAGTTACCCATTTATGGGTCCAGATTGAGGGACCCATAGGCAGTGCTGGTAGACGCTTTTGCGGTTTCATGGAAGTTCAATCTGATGTATGTGTCCCCCATTTTGCTCTTCTTCACAGATTCATAGCCTGCATCAAACAGGAGCAGGCCTCAGTGATCCTAATTGCTCCAGCCTGGTTTCGCAGGACTTGGTTTGTGGATCTTGTCAAGATGTCCTTCTCCCATCCGTGGAGGTTACCGCTGAGGAAGGACCTTCTTCTTCAAGGTCCATTTCTTCATCAAAATCTAAATTCTTTGAGTCTGACTGTGTGGGGATTGAACTCTTAGTCCTGTCTAAATTGAATAGGGTCATTGACACTGATTCATGCTCGTAAACCCATCACTCATAGGATGTATCATAAGGTCTGGCGCACATATCTCTTGTGCTGTGAGTCACGAGGCTTCCTTTGGCACAAGGTGAGAGAGTTTCTCGATTCTTTTGTTTCTCCAAGAGGGTTTGGAAAAAGGTTTAACTGCTAGTTCTCTAAATGGTCAGATCTCTGCCCTTTTTGGTTGACACAAGTTCGTAATTTCCGACGTTGTAGTTGACGCAGAAGCCTTACACACGGTTGAGTTGTTAGTGATGCAAGTGTGTCATTTCCGGACAATTTTTCACTTACGTTGTGCGTCATACTTGGTGCCAAATTTTTCATTAGTTTTATTCCCCATTGCTGTTTGCCTCTTGCCTTTTTCTATGTCAGAGGGCTATGCTGTTTGCATTTTTCCCATTCCTGAAACTGTCATATAAGGAAATTGATCATTTTGCTTTATATGTTGTTTTTTCTTTTACATTTTGCAAGATGTCTCAATCTGATCCTGCCTCAGAAGTATCTGTTGGAACTTTGCTGCCTGACATCGGTTCTACCAAAGCTAAGTGCATTTGTTGTAAGATTGTGGAAATTATATCTCCGAATGTCATTTGTAATAGTTGTCATGATAAACTTTTCATGCAGAGAATGTATCCATCAGTAATAGTACATTGCCAGTTGCAGTTCCTTCAACTTCTAATGTACATGATATACCTATGAATTTTAAAGAATTTGTTACTGATTCTATTCAGAAGGCTTTGTCTGCATTTCCGCCTTCTAATAAACGTAAAAGGTCTTTTAAAACTTCTCATAAAGTTGATGAAATTTCAAATGACTGACAACATAATGATTTATCCTCCTCTGATGAGGCTCTATCTGATTCAGAAGATCCTTCCTCATATTGACACTGACAAATCTACTTATTTGTTTAAAATAGAATATATTCGTTCTTTGTTAAAAGAAGTGTTAATTACTTTGGATATTGAGGAAGCTAGTCCTCTTGACATTAAGACTAGTAAACGTTTAAATGCTGTTTTTAAACCTCCTGTGGTTTCTCCAGAGGTTTTTCCTATTGTATCCTTTACCAGCAATTTCTATAGAGTTTTGGGAAAAGATCCCCAAAGTTGATGGGGCTATTTCTACTCTTGCTAAACGTACCACTATTCCTATGAAAGATAGTACTTCTTTTAAGGATCCTTTAGATAGGAAACTTGAATCCTATCTAAGGAAAGCCTATTTATATTCAGGTCATCTTCTCAGGCCTGCAATTTCTTTGGCTGATGTTGCGGCTGCATCAACTTTTTGGTTGGAGAATTTAGCGCAACAAGAATTGGATTCTGACATATCTAGCATTGTTCGCTTGCTGCAACATGCTAATCATTTTATTTGTGATACCATTTTTGATATTATCAAAATTTATGTTAGATCCATGTCTTTAGCTATTTTAGCTAGAAGAGCTTTATGGCTTAAATCTTGCAATGCTGATATGACATCTAAGTCTAGATTATTATCTGTTTCTTTCCAAGGTAATAATTTATTTGGTTCTCAGTTGGATTCTATTATTTTAACTGTTACTGGAGGAAAGGTTTTTTTCTGCCTCAGGATAAAAAAACCTAAAGGTAAATCTAAGGTTTCTAACCATTTTCGTTCCTTTCATCAAAATAAGGAACAAAAATCTAATCCTTCCCCCAAGGAATCTGTCTCCAAAGTCAGCCCCTAAGTCCGCATGAAGGTGCGGCCCTCATTCCAGCTCAGCTGGTAGGGGGCAGATTAAGGGTTTTCAAGGATTTTTGGATAAATACTGTCCAAATTCAATGGATTCAGAGCATTGTCTCTCAAGGGTATCGAATAGGATTCAGAGTAAAACCTCCTGTGAGAAGATTTTTTCTCTCACGTATCCCAACAAATCCAGTAAAAGCTCAGGCTTCCCTGAAGTGTGTTTCACACCTGGAGTCTTCAGGGGTAATCATGCCGGTTCCTTTTCAGGAACAAGATCTGGAGTTTTATTCAAATCTATTCATTGTCCCAAAGAAGGAAAATTCATTCAGACCAGTTCTGGATCTGAAAATGTTGAATCGTTATGTAACCAACTTTCAAGATGGTGACTATAAGGACTATTCTGCATTTTGTTCAGCAAGGACATTATATGCCTACAATAGACTTGCAGGATGCATACCTTCATATTCCCATTCATCCAGAACATTATCAGTTCCTGAGGTTCTCTTTTCTAGACAAGCATTACCAATTTGTTGCTCTTCCATTTGGCCTAGCAACAGCTCCAAGAACCTTTTCAGAGGTTCTAGGTGCCCTACTCTCTGTAATCAGAGAGCAGGGTATTGCGATGTTTCAATATTTGGACAATATTTTGGTACTAGCTCAGTCTTTACATTCTGCAGAATCTCACACGAATCAACTAGTGTTGTTTCTTCACAAACATTGTTGGAGGATCAATTTACCAAAAAGTTTCTTGATTCCTCAGACAAGTGTCACCTTTTTAGGTTTCCAGATAGATTCAGTGTCCATGACTCTGTCCCTAACAGACAAGAGACGTTTGAAATTGGTTGCAGCCTGTCGGCACCTTAAGTCTCAGTCATTCCCTTCAGTGGCTATGTGCATGGAAGTTTTAGGCCTCATGACTGCAGCATCGGACGTGATTCCTTTTGCTCGTTTTCACATGAGACCTCTCCAGCTTGGTATACTGAATCAATGGTGCAGGGATTATACAAAGATATCACAGTTAATATCCTTAAATCCCAATGTTCGACACTCTCTGATGTGGTGGTTAAATCACCAGCATTTAGTTCAAGGGGCTTCCTTTTTTCGGCAAAACTGGACTGAGATCACAACAGATGCAAGTCTTTCAGGTTGGGGAGCTGTTTGGGGATCTCTGACAGCACAAGGGGTTTGGAAATCTCAAGAGGCGAGATTACCAATCAATATTTTAGAACTCTGTGCAATTCTCAGAGCTCTTCAGTTTTGGCCTCTGTTGAAGAGAGAACCATTAATTTGCTTTCAGACAGACAATATCACAACTGTGGCATATGTCAATCATCAGGGTGGGACTCACAGTCCCCAAGCTATGAAAGAAGTATCTCGGATACTTGCTTAGGCGGAATCCAGCTCCTGTCTAATTTCTGCAGTGCATATCCCAGGTGTAGACAATTGGGAGGCGGATTTTCTCAGCCGCCAGACTTTACATCCAGGGGAGTGGTCTCTCCATCCAGATGTGTTTTATAATAATATATAATAATTTGCGATTTATATAGCGCTTTTCTCCCTGTGAGACTCAAAGCACTTTACAAATATACTGTACCAACATAGGACATAAAAGTTAGGAGTTTCTGAAGGTCAGATAAGCGGACTGAATGCCTGATGGAAGAGGTGGGTCTTTAGCTTTTTTTAAAAAGTCTGTAAGGACGGTGCCTCTCTGATTGCACATGGTAAAGAGTTCCAGAAAGTAGGGGCAGCTTAGCAGAATGCTCTGGAGCCTGAGTTTGTCCTTATTCTTGGCACTGAGAGGAGGGATGTGTTGGCTGACCTAAGTGAACGGGATGGGATGTAGGGTGTCAGGAGCTCTTTCAGGTACTGTGGGCCTTGGTTGTTTAAGGCTTTGAAGGTCAGCAGGCCAATTTTAAAATATGTTCGCCATTTAATTGGAAGCCAATGCAGAGAGTGGAGAACAGGTGTTATGTGGCAGGAGCGAGTTTGATTGGTCAATAGTCTTGCTGCTGCATTTGTACTGTCTGAAGGCGATGGAGTTCTTTTTTTGGGAGGCCCAAGTAAAGTGCATTGCAGTAATCTAGCCTAGAGGATACAAATGCATGGATTAATGTTGGCATATCATCCGGTGGAATTAAGTGTTGTATCCTGGCTATGTTTTTCAGATGAAAGTAGGCAGATTTTATTACGGAGGAAATCTGCTGTTTAAAAGATAGTCCAGTGTCAATCAGCACTCTGAGGTTTCGTACCTTTGCTGAACTAACGAGTTCAGAGCCTCCAAGCTCCAGGCCAGTTGGGTGATCGTGGGATATTTTTACCAAGAGTAACTCTGTTTTGTCCAGGTTCACTTTGAGACAGCTAGCATTCATCCATTCTATGAGGTCTGTTAAGCAACTGTTTATGCGGCATGCTGGGTCTGTAGTATCTGGAGCAAAGGAGAAGTAGAGTTGTGTGTCATCAGCGTAACAATGATACCTTATCTTATCTGTTTTCTCAGATTGTTCAGATGTGTGGGGTCTTCCAGAGATAGATCTCATGGCCTCTCATCTAAACAAGAAACTTCCCAAATACCTGTCCAGGTCCAGGGATGTTCAGGCGGAAGCAGTGGATGCGCTGACACTTCCTTGGTGTTATCATCCTGCTTACATTTTCCGGCCTCTAGTTCTTCTTGCAAGAGTGATATCCAAAATCATCATGGAACAATCGTTTGTGTTGTTGGTGTCTCCAGCATGGCCACACAGGTTTTGGTATGCGGATTTTGTTCGGATGTCCAGTTGCCAACCTTGGCCACTTCCGTTAAGGCCAGACCTACTGTCTCAAGGTCCGTTTTTTTTTATCAGGATCTCAAATCATTAAATTTGAAGGTATGGAAATTGAACGCATAGTACTAAGTCATAGAGGTTTCTCTGACTCAGTGATTAATACTATGTTACAAGGTCGTAAATCTGTCTCTAGAAAGATTTATTATCGAGTTTGGAAGACCTACATTTCATGGTGTTCTTTTCATAAATTCTCTTGGCATTCTTTTAGAATTCCTAGAATTTTACAGTTTCTTCAGGATGGTTTGGATAAGGGTTTGTCTGCAAGTTCCTTGAAGGGACAGATCTCTGCTCTTTCAGTTTTATTTCACACAAAGATTGCTAAACTTCCTGATATTCATTGTTTTGTGCAGGCTTTAGCTCGTATTAAGCCCATCATAAAATCAATTTCTCCTCCTTGGAGTCTTAGGCCTAGATTTAGAGTTCGGCGGTAGCCGTCAAAACCAGCGTTAGAGGCTCCTAACGCTGGTTTTGGCTGCCCGCTGGTATTTGGAGTCAGTGATTAAAGGGTCTAACGCTCACTTTGCAGCCGCGACTTTTCCATACCGCAGATCCCCCTACACCATTTGCGTAGCCTATCTTTTCAATGGGATCTTTCTAACGCTGGTATTTAGAGTCGTTTCTGCAGTGAGCGTTAGAGCTCTAACGACAAAATTCCAGCCGCCTGAAAATAGCAGGAGTTAAGAGCTTTCTGGCTAACGCCGGTTTATAAAGCTCTTAACTACTGTACCCTAAAATACACTAACACCCATAAACTACCTATGTACCCCTAAACCGAGCTCCCCCCACATCGCCGCCACTCGATTAAAATTTTTAACCCCTAATCTGCCGACCGCCACCTACGTTATACTTATGTACCCCTAATCTGCTGCCCCTAACCCCGCCGACCCCTATATTACATTTATTAACCCCTAATCTGCCCCCCCACAACATCGCCGCCAGCTACTTAAAATAATTAACCCCTAATCTTCCGACCGCAAAGCGCCGCCACCTACGTTATCCCTATGTACCCCTAATCTGCTGCCCCTAACACCGCCGACCCCTATATTATATTTATTAACCCCTAATCTGCCCCCCTCAACGTCGCCGACACCTACCTACACTTATTAACTCCTAATCTGCCGAGCGGACCTGAGCGCTACTATAATAAAGTTATTAACCCCTAATCCGCCTCACTAACCCTATCATAAATAGTATTAACCCCTAATCTGCCCTCCCTAACATCGCCGACACCTACCTTCAATTATTAACCCCTAATCTTCCGATCGGAGCTCACCGCTATTCTAATAAATGTATTAACCCCTAAAGCTAAGTCTAACCCTAACACTAACACCCCCCTAACTTAAATATAATTTACATCTAACGAAATAAATTAACTCTCATTAAATAAATTAATCCTATTTAAAGCTAAATACTTACCTGTAAAATAAACCCTAATATAGCTACAATATAAATTATAATTATATTATAGCTATTTTAGGATTTATATTTATTTTACAGGCAACTTGGTATTTATTTTAACTAGGTACAATAGCTATTAAATAGTTAAGAACTATTTAATAGTTACCTAGTTAAAATAATAACAAATTTACCTGTAAAATAAATCCTAACCTAAGATATAATTAAACCTAACACTACCCTATCAATAAAATAATTAAATAAACTACCTACAATTACCTACAATTAACCTAACACTACACTATCAATAAATTAAATAAACACAATTGCTACAAATAAATACAATTAAATAAACTAGCTAAAGTACAAAAAATAAAAAAGAACTAAGTTACAGAAAATAAAAAAATATTTACAAACATAAGAAAAATATTACAACAATTTTAAACTAATTACACCTACTCTAAGCCCCCTAATAAAATAACAAAGCCCCCCAAAATAAAAAATTCCCTACCCTATTCTAAATTAAAAAAGTTACAAGCTCTTTTACCTTACCAGCCTTGAACAGGGCCCTTTGCGGGGCATGCCCCAAGAAGTTCAGCTCTTTTGCCTGTAAAAAAAAACATACAATACCCCCCCCCCCCAACATTACAACCCACCACCCACATACCCCTAATCTAACCCAAACCCCCCTTAAATAAACCTAACACTAATCCCCTGAAGATCTTCCTACCTTGTCTTCACCATCCAGGTATCACCGATCGGTCCTGGCTCCGATATCTTCATCCAACCCAAGCGGGGGCTAGACATCCACTGAAGAAGTCCAGAAGAGGGTCCAAAGTCTTCCTCCTATCCGGCAAGAAGAGGACATCCGGACCGGCAAACATCTTCTCCAAGCGGCATCTTCGATCTTCTTCCATCCGGAGCGAAGCGGCAGGATCCTGAAGACCCCCAGCGCGGAACATCCATCCGGACCGACGACTGAACGACGAATGACGGTTCCTTTAAGGGACGTCATCCAAGATGGCGTCCCTCGAATTCCGATTGGCTGATAGGATTCTATCAGCCAATCGGAATTAAGGTAGGAATTTTCTGATTGGCTGATGGAATCAGCCAATCAGAATCTAGTTCAATCCGATTGGCTGATCCAATCAGCCAATCAGATTGAGCTCGCATTCTATTGGCTGATCGGAACAGCCAATAGAATGCGAGCTCAATCTGATTGGCTGATTGGATCAGCCAATCGGATTGAACTTGATTCTGATTGGCTGATTCCATCAGCCAATCAGAAAATTCCTACCTTAATTCCGATTGGCTGATAGAATCCTATCAGCCAATCGGAATTCGAGGGACGCCATCTTGGATGACGTCCCTTAAAGGAACCGTCATTCGTCGTTCAGTCGTCGGTCCGGATGGATGTTCCGCGCTGGGGGTCTTCAGGATCCTGCCGCTTCGCTCCGGATGGAAGAAGATCGAAGATGCCGCTTGGAGAAGATGTTTGCCGGTCCGGATGTCCTCTTCTTAGGATAGGAGGAAGACTTTGGACCCTCTTCTGGACTTCTTCAGTGGATGTCTAGCCCCCGCTTGGGTTGGATGAAGATATCGGAGCCAGGACCGATCGGTGATACCTGGATGGTGAAGACAAGGTAGGAAGATCTTCAGGGGATTAGTGTTAGGTTTATTTAAGGGGGGTTTGGGTTAGATTAGGGGTATGTGGGTGGTGGGTTGTAATGTTGGGGGGGGGGTATTGTATGGTTTTTTTTACAGGCAAAAGAGCTGAACTTCTTGGGGCATGCCCCGCAAAGGGCCCTGTTCAGGGCTGGTAAGGTAAAAGAGCTTGTAACTTTTTTAATTTAGAATAGGGTAGGGAATTTTTTATTTTGGGGGGCTTTGTTATTTTATTAGGGGGCTTAGAGTAGGTGTAATTAGTTTAAAATTGTTGTAATATTTTTCTTATGTTTGTAAATATTTTTTTATTTTCTGTAACTTAGTTCTTTTTTATTTTTTGTACTTTAGCTAGTTTATTTAATTGTATTTATTTGTAGCAATTGTGTTTATTTAATTTATTGATAGTGTAGTGTTAGGTTAATTGTAGGTAATTGTAGGTAGTTTATTTAATTATTTTATTGATAGGGTAGTGTTAGGTTTAATTATATCTTAGGTTAGGATTTATTTTACAGGTAAATTTGTTATTATTTTAACTAGGTAACTATTAAATAGTTCTTAACTATTTAATAGCTATTGTACCTAGTTAAAATAAATACCAAGTTGCCTGTAAAATAAATATAAATCCTAAAATAGCTATAATATAATTATAATTTATATTGTAGCTATATTAGGGTTTATTTTACAGGTAAGTATTTAGCTTTAAATAGGATTAATTTATTTAATAAGAGTTAATTTATTTCGTTAGATGTAAATTATATTTAAGTTAGGGGGGTGTTAGTGTTAGGGTTAGACTTAGCTTTAGGGGTTAATACATTTATTAGAATAGCGGTGAGCTCCGATCGGAAGATTAGGGGTTAATAATTGAAGGTAGGTGTCGGCGATGTTAGGGAGGGCAGATTAGGGGTTAATACTATTTATGATAGGGTTAGTGAGGCGGATTAGGGGTTAATAACTTTATTATAGTAGCGCTCAGGTCCGCTCGGCAGATTAGGGGTTAATAAGTGTAGGTAGGTGTCGGCGACGTTGTGGGGGGCAGATTAGGGGTTAATAAATATAACATAGGGGTCGGCGATGTTAGGGCAGCAGATTAGGGGTACATAGGGATAACGTAGGTTGCGGCGGTTTACGGAGCGGAAGATTAGGGGTTAATAATATAATGCAGGGGTCAGCGATAGCGGGGGCGGCAGATTAGGGGTTAATAAGTGTAAGGCTAGGGGTGTTTAGACTCGGGGTACATGTTAGGGTGTTAGGTGCAGACGTAGGAAGTGTTTCCCCATAGGAAACAATGGGGCTGCGTTAGGAGCTGAACGCGGCTTTTTTGCAGGTGTTAGGTTTTTTTTCAGCTCAAACAGCCCCATTGTTTCCTATGGGGGAATCGTGCACGAGCACGTTTTTGATGCCGGCCGCGTCCGTAAGCAACTCTGGTATCGAGAGTTGCATTTGCGGTAAAAATGCTCTACGCTCCTTTTTTGGAGCCTAACGCAGCATTTGTTTGAACTCTCGATACCAGAGTTAATTTTATGGTGCGGCCAGAAAAAAGCCCGCGGAGCGTTAACAGCCCTTTTACCGCCGAACTCTAAATCTAGGCCTATATTTGGTTTCAAAGGCGTTTCAGACTCCTCCGTTTGAACCAATGCATTCTTTGGACATTAAACTACTTTCTTGGAAAGTGTTGTTCCTTTTGGCCATCTCTTCTGCTAGAAGAGTTTCTGAGCTATCTGCTCTTTCTTGTGAATCTCCTTTTCTGATTTTTCATTAGGATAAGGCGTTTTTGCAGACTTCATTTAAATTTTTACCTAAAGTTGTGAATTCTAACAACATTAGTAGAGAAATTGTTGTCCCTTCCTTGTGTCCTAATCCTAAGAATTATTTGGGAAGATCCTTATATTCTTTGGATGTGGTGAGAGCTTTGAAATATTATGTTGAAGCTACTAAAGATTTCAGGAAGACTTCTAGTCTATTTGTTATATTTTCTGGTCCTATGAAAGGTCAGAAGGCCTCTGCTATTTCCTTGGCTTCTTGGTTAAAGCTTTTGATTCATCAAGCTTATTTGGAGTCGGGTCAGGCCCCGCCTCAGAGAATTACAGCTCATTCTACTAGATCAGTCTCCACTTTGTGGGCTTTTAAGAATGAAGCTTTTTGATGTATTTGCTTATTCAGAAGCAGTCTTTGGTAGAAAAGTTCTTCAGGCAGCTGTTTCAGGTTGCTTACCATTTGGGCGATCCTGAGTCATATCGCAGGCTACGGCACTCTCTCAGCTTTTCTCATTGGAGGACTTCATGTAATTTTCCTACTTGCCGGTTCCGGTTCCGGATGCAGCTACACCGCGCTCACCTTGGTTTCAGCGTGTAGCTGTTTCAGGTTTTTTTTCTTCTGCTGATGTTTTAAGTTTTTCTTTTCATTATGAGAATAACTTTTATTTTGGGTTGTGGATTATTTTTTCAGCGGAAAATGGCTGTTATTTATTTTTATCCCTCCCTCTCCAGTGACTCTTGAGTGGAGTTCCACATCTTGGGTATTGATATCCCATACGTCACTAGCTCATGGACTCTTGCCAATTACATGAAAGAAAACATAATTTATGTAAGAATTTACCTGATAAATTAATTTCTTTCATATTGGCAAGAGTCCATGAGGCCCACCCTTTTTATGGAGGTTATGGTTTTTTTGTATAAAGCACAATTATTTCCAAATTCCTTTGTTGATGCTTTTTACTCCTTTCTTTATCACCCCACTTCTTGGCTATTCGTTAAACTGAATTGTGGCTGTGGTGAGGGGTGTATTTATAGGCATTTTGAGGATTGGGAAACTTTGCCCCTCCTGGTAGGATTGTATATCCCATACGTCACTAGCTCATGGACTCTTGCCAATATGAAAGAAATGAATTTATCAGGTAAATTCTAACATAAATTATGTTTTTCTAAGTTTTAAAATTTGATGTGTTTGCCTCTTCCGAGGCTTCTTTTGGGAGAAAGGTTCTTCAAGCGATAGTGCCTTCAGTATAGGTTCACCTACCTTTTATTCTCCCTCCCTATCCATTCTGTGTCCTCTCTGGCTTGCGTATTGGTTTTTCAACAGTAATTTAATGAACTCATGGATTCTCCATGCCATTGGAAAGAAAACAAAATCTATGCTTCTGATATATTACTTTCTTTTCTGACATGTCCACAACCCGCCCTGTGTTTATTTAAGGCAGGATTTCTTTTTCTCTAACCATTAGGCACATATATACTCTAGTGTTCTCTTACCTTTCCTTTATTCCCCCGGCTGAATGACTGGGGGAGTATGGGTAGTGGAGGATCTTAAGCTCTTGCTGGGGTATTTTTGCCTCCTCCTGGTGGCCATGTGGTGAATTTCCCAACAGTAACTGAATGGACTTGTGGACTCTCCATGCCAGGAAAAAAAATAATTTATCAGGTAAGAAGAAGTAAAAGTGGCCTGGGCGTCCCTAACTTTTCTTTATATAGATGCACAATCTTGCTGCAAATGCTGTCATAACCCCATTCACAAAGCTTGTGTCCAGTTAGATAATGAGATTTTCCATAAAGGGAACATTGGTTTTCTTGCTTGTTCACTTCCTGAATTATGTCCCAAATTTATTATGTCCTACCCTCTGGTAAAGGAAGTATTCTGCAAATGGGATAGCTTAGTTTGTACATGTAGTCACATCTCCACTCTCCTCTTACACCTATCAGAAAAAAATCCAGAACTAGACCTCAACACTCCAAAGACGATGACCAGTTTCCCATACTCATTGGTCCAAGACATGTTCTTTAATGTCTGTCCCAGGATAAATAAAAAGCTCAAGAGTGGAATGCGGCCCTAATCTCTTGATGGTTTCATTATGCTCAGATCTATCACTACTTTTTGAATCACAAACACAGAACATCACTGGCTAGGTCTCTAACAACGTATCAAAAACTTTGTACTGCACACCACTCCACCAGACATATAATCTGTTTGATATTTAAATTACTCCTTGTTACAGATGAGGACACGCTTCCATCTTACACATATAATTGGAACAAAGATCTAGGAGGTACAATAGAACCTAAATAATGTCTTAAATTGTTTGCACTGGCATAGAAGGCTCCCATTTCAGCAACTGTACAAGAAACCCACTTTAAGTTTCTGAGACGAGGCTATTTGACATCTAGCAGACTAAAACGTAATTCTCTCATTCAAGCAGATGCTGCTGGAGCAGCTACAGAGGTGAAGGGTTGCTGTTCATCTTATGGTGGCATTGCCCAAGACAGGGCATTTTTTGGGAAGATGTCCATATTACTGAAATGAGCAAAGTCATGGATAAAACTCTCTCTCCAGAACCCAGTTTTTTTTTCCAGTTCTATGGAGCTATTCCCTAGACATTGGAAATCCCAAACACCACCAGGCATACCTGAATTGAAAGCTAGGGTTACCAAACTTTTACAGCTGGAAGATATCTTTACTTTAAGATTGTAAAGATTGAACTCCATGAAGTCATGCAGCTCATGTGGAAAGGCAAACAATTATTATGCAGAATTCCTGGCAGTTAGCGGGTCCTTCCATTGAGTCTGGGGGGGAGGTCTCTTCCCTGGGTCATACTCTTGATCGTCCTCCCACTTTTATTTTTCTCTCCCCTTTTTTTCCCCTCTACCTGTCCCCTCTCTATTAAAGAATGGTCTGAGCTCACGGTGTAGCATTTTTACATTATTACATTTATTGCAGATTTTTTTTCACAGTATGATATTTTCTTTATTACCATCTAGCAAATGTTTACAAAAATCATATGCAATTTAAAATAATAAATAATGTTTTTAAGCTATGGATGCTCCAAATCGTTCCTCTAAAGCAGTCTTTCCCAAACCCAGTCCTCAGGACCCTTAACAGGCCACATATTCATTATATCTTAACTAGAGCACAGGTGAAATAATCAGTTCACCCATCAGCTGATCAGTTCACCTGTGCTCTAGTTAAGATATAAAAAATATGTGGCCTGTTAAGGGCCCTAAAGACTGGAGTTGGGAAACACTGCTCTAAGTGATGGACTCCTCCTGAATGCTGATTTCCAGATGGTTTACATTCTCCCTGTATTTTAATATTGTAATAAGAAGTTCAATTTATGTTACGTGACAAGTTGATTCTTATTTTGCACTTTCTCGTTTTTTCTTGTAAGCTAAAAAAAAAAAAGTTAGATATTTTACTTTTCATGCAAAGGAGCATGCATCTGGCATATGCAGGCACAGTCACTTTATTTTCCCTCTTCAGTTTAAAGAAGTTTACTATGACATTTTACAAGATTATGGTGAAATCCCACAAAGATTACAGTAAAGCAAAGTGTGAACTCACCATGCAAATGACAGTAAAAAGGGTATAGAGCTAAAGAAATTTTGAAGTAAATATCTTTTTTTCTTTTCTTTACATAGCAATGTTCAGGTGATATTTTCTAGTCCGCTTTTTATAGATATGCTACATCACTTTCAAATAATTTAACATATGGGTATCATGTCCCTTTAAAGTGATTGTTAACTTTAGTTAAATTTAACAGTTGAAATTCAAGCATTTAAATCTGTTCAAGTATCAAGGGTCAGTAATGCAGAAATTACATTCTCTAAAAATGTTTTACATGTAATGAATACAATAGAATATATAATTAACCCCTTAATGACCGGACCATTTTTCAATTTTCTTACCCTTAATGACAATGGCTATTTCTTTCATGTAATTAGCAAGAGTCCATGAGCTAGTGACGTATGGGATATACATTCCTACCAGGAGGGGCAAAGTTTCCCAAACCTCAAAATGCCTATAAATACACCACACCCACAAATCAGTTTTACAAACTTTGCCTCCTATGGAGGTGGTGAAGTAAGTTTGTGCTAGATTCTACGTTGATATGCGCTCCGCAGCAGGTTGGAGCCCGGTTTTCCTCTCAGCGTGCAGTGAATGTCAGAGGGATGTGAGGAGAGTATTGCCTATTTGAATTCAATGATCTCCTTCTACGGGGTCTATTTCATAGGTTCTCTGTTATCGGTCGTAGAGATTCATCTCTTACCTCCCTTTTCAGATCGACGATATACTCTTATTTATATACCATTACCTCTGCTGATTTTCGTTTCAGTACTGGTTTGGCTTTCTACAACATGTAGATGAGTGTCCTGGGGTAAGTAAGTCTTATTTTCTGCGACACTCTAAGCTATGGTTGGGCACTTTTTTATAAAGTTCTAAATATATGTATTCAAACATTTATTTGCCTTGACTCAGGATGTTCAACATTCCTTATTTCAGACAGTCAGTTTCATATTTGGGATAATGCATATGAATAAATCAATTTTTTTCTTACCTTAAAATTTGACTTTTTCCCTGTGGGCTGTTAGGCTCGCGGGGGCTGAAAATGCTTCATTTTATTGCGTCATTCTTGGCGCGGACTTTTTTGGCGGCAAAAAAATTTTCTGTTTCCGGCGTCATACGTGTCGCCGGAAGTTGCGTCATTTTTGACGTTCTTTTGCGCCAAAAGTGTCGGCGTTCCGGATGTGGCGTCATTTTTGGCGCCAAAAGCATTTAGGCGCCAAATAATGTGGGCGTCATTTTTGGCGCTAAAAAAATATGGGCATCACTATTGTCTCCACATTATTTAAGTCTCATTATTTATTGCTTCTGGTTGCTAGAAGCTTGTTCACTGGCATTTTTTCCCATTCCTGAAACTGTCATTTAAGGAATTTGATCAATTTTGCTTTATATGTTGTTTTTTCTATTACATATTGCAAGATGTCCCACGTTGAAACTGAGTCAGAAGATACTTCTGGAAAATCGCTGCCTGGTGCTGGAGCTACCAAAGCTAAGTGTATCTGCTGTAAACTTATGGTATCTGTTCCTCCAGCTGTTGTTTGTACTGTTTGTCATGACAAACTTGTTAATGTAGATAATATTTCCTTTAGTACTGTTACATTACCTGTTGCTGTTCCGTCAACATCTAATACTCAGAGTGTTCCTGATAACATAAGAGATTTTGTTTCTAAATCCATTAAGAAGGCTATGTCTGTTATTCCTCCTTCTATTAAACGTAAAAAGTCTTTTAAAACTTCTCATTTTTCAGATGAATTTTTAAATGAACATCATCATTCTGATTCTGATAATGGTTCTTCTGGTTCAGAGGATTCTGTCTCAGAGGTTGATGCTGATAAATCTTCATATTTATTTAAAATGGAATTTATTTGTTCTTTACTTAAAGAAGTCCTAATTGCATTAGAAATTGAGGATTCTGGTCCTCTTGATACTAAATCTAAACGTTTAGATAAGGTTTTTAAATCTCCTGTAGTTATTCCAGAGGTTTTTCCTGTCCCTGGTGCTATTTCTGAAGTAATTTCCAGGGAATGGAATAATTTGGGTAATTCATTTACTCCTTCTAAACGTTAGAGTTTTGGGACAAAATCCCTAAGGTAGATGGGGCTGTCTCTACTCTTGCTAAGCGTACTACTATTCCTACGGCAGATGGTACTTCCTTTAAGGATCCTTTAGATAGGAAAATTGAATCCTTTCTAAGAAAAGCTTACTTGTGTTCAGGTAATCTTCTTAGACCTGCTATATCTTTAGCGGATGTTGCTGCAGCTTCAACTTTTTGGTTAGAAGCTTTAGCGCAACAAGTAACAGATCATAATTCTCATAGCATTATTATTCTTCTTCAACATGCTAATAATTTTATTTGTGATGCCATCTTTGATATCATTAGAGTTGATGTCAGGTATATGTCTCTAGCTATTTTAGCTAGAAGAGCTTTATGGCTTAAAACTTGGAATGCTGATATGTCTTCTAAGTCTACTCTGCTTTCCCTTTCTTTCCAGGGTAATAAATTGTTTGGTTCTCAGTTGGATTCTATTATCTCAACTGTTACTGGAGGGAAAGGAACTTTTTTACCACAGGATAAAAAATCTAAAGGTAAATTTAGGTCTAATAATCGTTTTCGTTCCTTTTCGTCACAACAAGGAACAAAAACCTGATCCTTCATCCTCAGGAGCGGTATCAGTTTGGAAACCTTCTCCAGTCTGGAATAAATCCAAGCCTTTTAGAAAATCAAAGCCAGCTCCTAAGTCCACATGAAGGTGCAGCCCTCATTCCAGCTCAACTGGTAGGGGGCAGATTACGTGTTTTCAAGGAAATTTGGATCAATTCCGTTCACAATCTTTGGATTCAGAACATTGTTTCAGAAGGGTACAGAATTGGCTTCAAGATAAGGCCTCCTGCAAAGAGATTTTTTCTTTCCTGTGTCCCAGTAAACCCAGCGAAGGCTCAAGAATTTCTGAAATGTGTTTCAGATCTAGAGTTGGCTGGAGTAATTATGCCAGTTCCAGTTCTGGAACAGGGACTGGGGTTTTATTCAAATCTCTTCATTGTACCAAAGAAGGAGAATTCCTTCAGACCAGTTCTGGATCTAAAAATATTGAATCGTTATGTAAGGATACCAACATTCAAAATGGTAACTGTAAGGACTATCCTGCCTTTTGTTCAGCAAGGGCATTATATGTCTACAATAGATTTCAGGATGCATATCTGCATATTCCGATTCATCCAGATCACTATCAGTTTCTGAGATTCTATTTCTTAGACAAGCATTACCAGTTTGTGGCTATGCCGTTTGGCCTAGCTACAGCTCCAAGAATTTTTACAAAGGTTCTCGGTGCCCTTCTGTCTGTAATCAGAGAACAGGGTATTGTGGTATTTCCTTATTTGGACGATATCTTGGTACTTGCTCAGTCTTCACATTTAGCAGAATCTCATACGAATCGACTTGTGTTGTTTCTTCAACATCATGGTTGGAGGATCAATTTACCAAAAAGTTCATTGATTCCTCAGACACAGGTAACCTTTTTAGGTTTCCAGATAGATTCAGTGTCCATGACTCTATCTTTGACAGACAAGAGACGTCTAAAATTGATATCAGCTTGTCGAAACCTTCAGTCACAATCATTCCCTTCGGTAGCCTTATGCATGGAAATTCTAGGTCTTATGACTGCTGCATCGGACGCGATCCCCTTTGCTCGTTTTCACATGCGGCCTCTTCTGCTCTGTATGCTGAACCAGTGGTGCAGGGATTACACAAAGATATCTCAATTAATATCTTTAAAACCGATTGTACGACACTCTCTGACGTGGTGGACAGATCACCATCGTTTAGTTCAGGGGGCTTCTTTTGTTCTTCCGACCTGGACTGTAATTTCAACAGATGCAAGTCTTACAGGTTGGGGAGCTGTGTGGGGGTCTCTGACAGCACAAGGGGTTTGGGAATCTCAGGAGGTGAGATTACCGATCAATATTTTGGAACTCCGTGCAATTTTCAGAGCTCTTCAGTCTTGGCCTCTTCTAAAGAGAGAATCGTTCATTTGTTTTCAGACAGACAATGTCACAACTGTGGCATACATCAATCATCAAGGAGGGACTCACAGTCCTCTGGCTATGAAAGAAGTATCTCGAATTCTGGTATGGGCGGAATCCAGCTCCTGTCTAGTTTCTGCGGTTCATATCCCAGGTATAGACAATTGGGAAGCGGATTATCTTAGTCGCCAAACGTTACATCCGGGCGAATGGTCTCTTCACCCAGAGGTATTTCTTCAGATTGTTCAAATGTGGGGACTTCCAGAAATAGATTTGATGGCCTCTCATCTAAACAAGAAACTTCCCAGGTATCTGTCCAGATCCAGGGATCCTCAAGCGGTAGCAGTGGATGCATTGTCACTTCCTTGGAAGTATCATCCTGCCTATATCTTTCCGCCTCTAGTTCTTCTTCCAAGAGTAATCTCCAAGATTCTGAAGGAATGCTCGTTTGTTCTGCTGGTAGCTCCAGCATGGCCTCACAGGTTTTGGTATGCAGATCTTGTCCGGATGGCCTCTTGCCAACCGTGGACTCTTCCGTTAAGGCCAGACCTTCTGTCGCAAGGTCCTTTTTTCCATCAGGATCTCAAATCCTTAAATTTAAAGGTATGGAGATTGAACGCTTGATTCTTAGTCAAAGAGGTTTCTCTGACTCTGTGATTAATACTATGTTACAGGCTCGTAAATCTGTATCTAGGGAGATATATTATAGAGTCTGGAAGACTTATATTTCTTTTTGTCTTTCTTATCATTTTTCCTGGCATTCTTTTAGAATTCCGAGAATTTTACAGTTTCTTCAGGATGGTTTGGATAAAGGTTTGTCTGCAAGTTCCTTGAAAGGACAAATCTCTGCTCTTTCTGTTCTTTTTCACAGAAAGATTGCTAATCTTCCTGATATTCATTGTTTTGTACAAGCTTTGGTTCGTATAAAACCTGTCATTAAGTCAATTTCTCCTCCTTGGAGTTTGAATTTGGTTCTGAGGGCTCTTCAAGCTCCTCCGTTTGAACCTATGCATTCATTGGACATTAAATTACTTTCTTGGAAAGTTTTGTTCCTTTTGGCTATCTCTTCTGCCAGAAGAGTTTCTGAATTATCTGCTCTTTCTTGTGTGTCTCCTTTTCTGATTTTTCACCAGGATAAAGCGGTGTTGCGAACTTCTTTTAAATTTTTACCTAAGGTTGTGAATTCCAACAACATTAGTAGAGAAATTGTGGTTCCTTCATTGTGTCCTAATCCTAAGAATTCTAAGGAGAAATCATTGCATTCTTTGGATGTAGTTAGAGCTTTGAAATATTATGTTGAAGCTACTAAGAATTTCCGAAAGACTTCTAGTCTATTTGTTATCTTTTCCGGTTCTAGGAAAGTTCAGAAGGCCTCTGCCATTTCTTTGGCATCTTGGTTAAAATCTTTAATACATCATGCTTATGTCGAGTCGGGTAAAACTCCGCCTCAAAGGATTACAGCTCATTCTACTAGGTCAGTTTCTACTTCCTGGGCGTTTAGGAATGAAGCTTCGGTTGATCAGATTTGCAAAGCAGCAACTTGGTCTTCTTTGCATACTTTTACTAAATTCTACCATTTTGATGTGTTTTCTTCTTCTGAAGCTCTTTGGTAGAAAAGTACTTCAGGCAGCTGTTTCAGTTTGAATCTTCTGCTTATATTTTCAGTTTTTTTTTCTTTATAAGATTTAAACTTTATTTTTGGGTGTGGATTTTTTTCAGCGGAATTGGCTGTCTTTATTTTATCCCTCCCTCTCTAGTGACTCTTGCGTGGAAGATCCACATCTTGGGTAGTCATTATCCCATACGTCACTAGCTCATGGACTCTTGCTAATTACATGAAAGAAAACATAATTTATGTAAGAACTTACCTGATAAATTCATTTCTTTCATATTAGCAAGAGTCCATGAGGCCCACCCTTTTTTTGTGGTGGTTATGATTTTTTTGTATAAAGCACAATTATTCCAATTCCTTATATTTATGCTTCACACTTTTTTCTTATCACCCCACTTCTTGGCTATTCGTTAAACTGATTTGTGGGTGTGGTGAGGGGTGTATTTATAGGCATTTTGAGGTTTGGGAAACTTTGCCCCTCCTGGTAGGAATGTATATCCCATACGTCACTAGCTCATGGACTCTTGCTAATATGAAAGAAATGAATTTATCAGGTAAGTTCTTACATAAATTATGTTTTTTACATTTCTGCAGTGTTTGCGTTTAGCTGTAATTTTCCTCTTACTCGATTACTGTACCCACACATATTATATACCGTTTTTTTCTCGTCATTAAATGGACTTTCTAAAGATACCATTATTTTCATCATATCTTATAATTTACTAAAAAAATTTTTTATAAAATATGAGGAAAAAATGGAAAAAAACACACTTTTTCTAACTTTGACCCCCAAAATCTGTTACACATCTACAATCACCAAAAAACACCCATGCTAAATAGCTTATAAATTTTGTCCTGAGTTTAGAAATACCCAATGTTTACATGTTCTTTGCTTTTTTTGCAATTTATGGGGCAATAAATACAAGTAGCACTTTGCTATTTCCAAACCACTTTTTTTCAAAATTAGCGCTAGTTACTTTGGAACCCTGATATCTGTCAGGAATACCTGAATATCCCTTGACATGTATATATTTTGTTTTAGAAGACATCCCAAAGTATTGATCTAGGCCCATTTTGGTATATTTCATGCCACCATTTCACCGCCAAATGCGATAAAAAAAAAAAAAGTT
Organism: Bombina bombina; assembly: GCF_027579735.1. Taxonomy (NCBI): domain Eukaryota; kingdom Metazoa; phylum Chordata; class Amphibia; order Anura; family Bombinatoridae; genus Bombina; species Bombina bombina. The sequence goes on along the minus strand of NC_069500.1, from coordinate 1,016,023,320 downwards.
CACTTTTTCACAAATTTTGTCACAAACTTTAGGTTTCCCACTGAAATTATTTACAAACAGCTTCTGCAATTATGGCACAAATGGTTGTAAATGCTTCTCTGGGATCCCCTTTTTCAGAAATAACAGACTTATATGGCTTTGTGGTTGCATTTTGGTAATTAGAAGGCCGCTAAATGCCGCTGCGCACCACACATGTTTTATGCCCAGGAGTGAAGGGGTTAATTAGGGAGCTTGTAGGGTTAATTTTAGCTTTAGTGTAGTGTAGTAGACAACCCCAAGTATTGATCTAGGCCAATTTTGGTATATTTTATGCCACCATTTCACCGCCAAATGCGAGCAAATAAAAAAAAAAAAACTTTACATTTTTCACAATTTTAGGTTTCTCACTGAAATTATTTACAAACAGCTTGTGCTATTATGGCAGAAATTGTTGTAAAAGCTTCTCTGGGATCCCCTTTGTTCAGAAATAGCAGATTTATATGGCGTTGGCGTTGCTTTTTGGTAATTAGAAGGCCGCTAAATGCTGCTGCGCACCACACGTGAATTATGCCCAGCAGTGAAGGGGTTAAATTAGGTAGCTTGTAGGGAGCTTGCAGGGTTAATTTTAGAGATCAGCCTCCCACCTGACACATCCCACCCCCTGATCCCTCCCAAACAGCTCTATTCCCTCCCCCACCCCACAATTGTTACCGCCATCTTAAGTACTGGGAGAAAGTCTGCCAGTACTAAATAAAAGAGTTTTTTTTTTTTTTTTAAATACAAATTATAAAATATTTTAGTTGTCATGGACCCCTGCCTTAGCACCAACCTCCCTGATCCCCCCCTCCAGCTCTCTAACCCTCTTCCCTACCTAATTACCGCCATCTTGGGTACTGGCAGCTGTCTGCCAGTACCCAGTTTGGCCCCACAAACCAAACTATTTTAATTTTATTTATAACTTTTATTTGTATGTTTAATTATTTCTGTAGTGTAGCAGCCCCCCCACAATACCCCCACCCCACCCCCGCCCAGATCCGTTTAAATGTAAAAAAAAAAAATAACTTTTTTTCCCCTTCCTTTTTCATTGGTGTCAGTGTGGCTAATGCGCGCATGTGCACGCACACGCGCGCCCACATGCACACGCGCGCCCACGTGCACGTGCGCATTGTGCACGCGCGCGCATCATGCATGTGCGCGCACACGCTCATCGTGCACGCGCGCGCACACGCTCATCGTGCACGCGCGCGCACACGCTCCCTCCTCCCACCGGACAAAGGCACCATCGGCACCATCACTACCGGTGCAGAGAGGGCCACAGAGTGGCTCTCTCTGCATCGTAGTCTTCTAAAGGGGTATTGCAGGAAGCCTCCATATCGAGGCATCACTGCAATACCCTCAGAGCTGCTGGAAGTGATTGTGATCACTTCCAGCACTCTGTTAGACAACTGACGTACCAGGTACGTCCATTGTCATTAATTGCTTGTTAATGCATGACGTACCTGGTACGTCAGTTGTCATTAAGGGGTTAATAAACTTTTGGGTGAAACTTTGCTACTTTCTATGAGAACCTACTGAAACAAACTCAGAAGTGTGCATGTGTCTTGAGCACATGTATAACATTGATTCAAACATTGCTAAAAACACCATTGCCACATACAGCTCGAGACACGTGCATGCTCCTAAGGCTACCTCAGTATGCTGTCATAGAAAACAGCTGAGATTTAACTAAGGATACCAAGGGGCATATTTATCAAGCTCTGCAAACCAAAACAGACCGCTGCTCCGTAACCTGTCCGCTTGCTCTGAGGTCGCCAGAAATAAACCCTATCGAATACGATCGGGTTGATTGACACCCCCTGCTAGCGGCCAATTGGCCCTGAATCTGCAGGGGGCGGCTTTGCACCAGCAGTTCACAAGAACTGCTGGTGCAATGATAAATGCAGAGAGTGTCGGCATTTATCGATGTGCAGCGGACATGATCCGCTATATCGGATCATGTCCTCTCGCACAATCATAAATATGCCTCCAAGAGTTAAAAGTAAATTTTATTACGCTTTATCTCAATTGTGAATTTTTTATTTCATATCCCTTCTTAAAACAATTTCAGAAAATTCTAATCTACACATAATTCTGATGGTTTTAATAGGGTCTAAAATCTTGGGGGGGGGTTTTAGACATATTACAGGTATTTCCTAGAAATTAGAATGTGACATTTATTAACATAGCAAACAATTCCTATATACTGTGAGCAACACACATTAGGTATATATTGTTTGGTTTCAGATAGTACTGTAGAATACTACAGGTCGGTATAATGACTCATGCCTTAGAATGTATTAGCACAAAGAAAACTGGCTCCTTGAAAGCTAAACATAGTTAAATTCCTGTGTTTTCAACATGCTCGTATTTACAAGTTCTGAAGGATAAGAATCTCTTTTAGGAAATGCCATTAATTCCTTACTAAAAATAAGATTCTCAAAAATTCTAGATGTTACGGAAGCCCAGAGAGGCCATGCATTTTTATTTATTTTTTAACTTTTTATCTCAACATAAGTTATTTGTTAAAATAACAAGTTTTTTTCTCAAGATAACAAGTTGTTTTTTTAAATAACAAAATTGTTTTTTCAAGATAAAAAGATGTTTTTTTTTAAAAATAACAAAATTTTTTCGCGAGATAAGTTGTTTTTTTAAAATAACAAAATTGTTTTCACGAGATAAAAAGCTGTATCCAGTCCACGGATTCATCCATTACTTGTGGGATATTCTCCTTCCCAACAGGAAGCTGCAAGAGGATCACCCACAGCAGAGCTGTCTATATAGCTCCTCCCCTAACTGCCTCCTCCCAGTCATTCTCTTGCAGCTCTCGACAAGGGAAGTAGCTAGAGAGATGTGGTGCATTAATGTAGTTTATCTTCAATCAAAAGTTTGTTATTTTCAAATGGTACCGGAGTTGTACTATTTTAGCCTCAGGCAGAAAGTTGAAGAAGAGTCTGCCTGTGGTCTTTGATGATCTTAGCAGGTTGTAACTAAGATCCATTGCTGTTCTCACACATAACTGAAGAGATGGGTAACTTCAGCTGGGGGAATAGCGTGCAGGGTCTCCTACTCTGAGGTATGTGCAGTTTTAAATTTTTCTAGAGAATGAATATGCTAGAAAATGCTGACAATACCGGATTACAGTGATTTAATAACGACTGGTATCATGCTTGCTGTAAAGGGTAATATTTTTATTGTTTACTCACATTACTGTATAGATATAACGTTTGCTTGAGGTGTATAAACGTTTATTACATATTGGTGATAAAACTTTATTAAGGGGCCCAGTTTTTTCCACATGGCTGTCTAGATTTTGCCTAGGGATAGTTTTTTAAGGCCCTCTCACTGTGAGTACAGGTTGGGAGGGGCCTATTTTCGCGCCTAAATTGTGCATTAGTTTTTACAGCTTGAGACATCCAGCTTCCCTGAAGGAGTCCCCTGAACATTTAGGACCTCTCTAAAGGGTTTTTGTGCCTTCCAAAGTCGTTGTATGGGCAGGTAGGGCCACAGTAGAGCTGTGGCAGTTTCTTGTGACTGTTTAAAAACGTTTATATCTTTTTTTTTTCCGGTTTTTAAACTAAGGGGTTAATCATCCATTTGCAAGTGGGTGCAATGCTCTTTCAGACTATTATACACAATGTAAAAATTTCGTAAGATTTACTGCTTTTTTCACTGTTTTGCAGTTTCTGTGATTGTTTTTTTCTCTTAAAGGCACAGTACCGTTTTTATTTTTTGCTTGTTCACAGTTATTAAAGTGTTTTCCAAGCTTGCTGGTCTCATTACTAGTTTGTTTAAACATGTCTGACATAGAGGAAACTCATTGTTCATTATGTTTAGAAGCCATTGTGGAACCCCCTCTTAGAATGTGTACCAAATGCACTATAGATTACAAAGACCATATTCTGGCTTTAAAAAATTTATCACCAGAAGAAATTGACAAGGAGGAAGTTATGCCGTCTAACTCTCCCCACGTGTCAGATCCTATAAATCCCGCTACATGTGGCTTGTGGCCTGTGTTACTCTGAGACATGTTAGTATTGCACTATTCCACCTCATATCATGAATTGCATTGTGTTAAGTAGCATTAATGTCAAATCTAATTGTAGATGTTTTTGTTAGTAGACCAAATACCATGCTCCTCATTGTGTACATGAATGTGTGACATTAAAGGATGTTATATCTCAAATACATATCATACTGGTGTGTGGGATGTTACTCACCAGCATGAGGTGCTGTGGTTGCAACCCCTGAGTCACAAGCCCCTGGAAGTCCACGGACTGTTGTGATACTCAGAGAGTTACGTATCATCTCCTGCCATACGTTGTATTCTGCTTCCAAGGGTGGACCACTGCCTGTTCCCCTCTGGTGCATGGTTTCCTGGCCCATCTTCTCCTTCACCCACCTCTTGCAATCATTCCATCTTTTTTTGAGTCCCTCAACAGTCCTCCTCTGCGGGGCCACACTGTTTACAGCCTCCTCTACCCTTCTTCTGGCCAAAGAAGGCAGTGTGGTTGTCCATGATGGCCTGGACTAGCGCAACATTCTCATCAAATGAGAAATTTTGGCATGTCATGCGCTCCTCCTCTTTGGCCACCTGGCTTCCTCCCTGGGATGTCTCTGGTTTGGGTTCCTCCCTATCCTCTCCCTCCTCCCCCCTTCTGTCCCCATGTGCACCCTCTGACCCTCTTCTAAGTGTGCCTGGTCTCTGGGCATCTCCCCTCCCATCATCCCTTCTAACTCTCCCTCTCCCCACTCCACTAACTCCCTGACGGGGACCCCGCTTCTCCTCCTGTGTGCTAGAATACTCCTCTCCCTGCAACTCCGCTCCCCTCCGCCCTACCTCTCTCTGCCATCCTCAAACTACACACACTCACACACACTTCCAGTTCAATAACACACAATCACAACCAAACACTCAGCCTATCACACTGTAAAATTGAAATAAAATGTGTGAGGTGTTTGAAAAAAAAAAGTGTTGTGCATTTTATATATGTATGTATGCAATATGTGTGCAATATGTGAAAATAAGTGTAAGTAAATGTACAAGCTTACCCAAACAACAATCCGACTTAACTAACTATTATGCTGCGCCTCTCTCACTACTCTTACTAATCCTCAACTCACTGTAGTGTGCTGTAGCTCAACGAACCATCCAAACACTAAAGAAAATGGCGGCTGCGCATGGGTTTATATATGACTTTTGAATAGCGTAATTACGTTGCGCAGTTTTAGATGGAGTATCGGGTCATTTTTACGAGTCTTAGCCAAATTTGCATAAAACTACACTTTATTGAGACTTTACGTGAACAAAAGACTGGCGTAAGTACTTGCGATGACTAAAATGTGTATTTGCGAACTTTTCGGAACAACGCCAGTTTGTCCTACTTACGCTACTTTAGCATCTGACGGCGCCGTATATTGGATAGCCCGATGTGCGAGGTGAAATTACGACCAGCGTGGGTTCCCTCGCTTGCGCCGAAAACTACGCCATATATCGGATCGTGCCCCACGTGTCTTTCTGTTCCCCTGTTTGTTTTTTCTCTATATCTTTCCATGTGTCTTTCTGTTCCCTTGTGTGTTTTTTCTCTATATCCTTCCATGTGTCTTTCTGTTTCCCTGTGTTTTTTTTGTCAGCTCTTTTCTCCCCCTATCTTTTTTTGCCGGCTAGCTTCTAGAGACTGCAGTCACTTTTTCAGCAAACATTTTATTTATGTGCACCCACTATCCTCCTTTCAGCCTCGTTAAGCTGAGGCAGCTGAACAATCCTACAATATTCATGCGCTGTTTACTAATGATCTTATCATTCTTGTTGCATCCTTGATTTACACATATTTGTAATGAACCCTTTACTACCATGTCCTGCCATACAATATATGCTACATCAGCAGCTGTCTCACGTATATGTCAACAGTCAGTACTACAACCTATTGTGCAGAATGCCACAAAGTTGAACCCTACCTTTCAAAGAACTTGAACCCTTTATGTTATTATGTTTATATAGAGATATGGGTGTGCATTTGTGTATGTATGTCTGTGTGTGTCTATACATGTTTGTGTACATGTTTTGTGTTTATGTCTATGTACATGTGTGTATATCAGTATATATGTGCATGCAAATATGTGTATATGACTTTGTGTATCTGCATGTGTGTATTTATGTTTGTGTGTGTATGTGTGCACATGACTATGTTTGTATATTTGTGTGAATGTCTGCATGTATGTCTATGTTTGTATGTGAGTGTCTATTGGTAAGTGTGTGCAATGTATGTATATTTCTTTCATGTAATTAGCAAGAGTCCATGAGCTAGTGACGTATGGGATATACATTCCTACCAGGAGGGGCAAAGTTTCCCAAACCTCAAAATGCCTATAAATACACCCCTCACCACACCCACAAATCAGTTTTACAAACTTTGCCTCCCGTGGAGGTGGTGAAGTAAGTTTGTGCTAGATTGTACGTTGATATGCGCTCTGCAGCAGGTTGGAGCCCGGTTTTCCTCTCAGCGTGCAGTGAATGTCAGAGGGATGTGAAGAGAGTATTGCCTATTTGAATTCAATGATCTCCTTCTACGGGGTCTATTTCATAGGTTCTCTGTTATCGGTCGTAGAGATTCATCTCTTTTCTCCCTTTTCAGATCGACGATATACTCTTATATATACCATTACCTCTACTGATTCTCGTTTCAGTACTGGTTTGGCTTTCTACTACATGCAGATGAGTGGCCTGGGGTAAGTAAGTCTTATTTTTGTGACACTCTAAGCTATGGTTGGGCACTTTTATATAAAGTTCTAAATATTTGTGTTAAAACATTTATTTGCCTTGATTCAAGATGTTCAATATTCCTTATTTCTTTCATGTAATTAACAAGAGTCCATGAGCTAGTGACGTATGGGATATACATTCCTACCAGGAGGGGCAAAGTTTCCCAAACCTTAAAATGCCTATAAATACACCCCTCACCACACCCACAAATCAGTTTTTACAAACTTTGCCTCCAAGGGAGGTGGTGAAGTAAGTTTGTGCTAGATTCTACGTTGATATGCGCTCCGCAGCAAGTTGGAGCCCGGTTTTCCTCTCAGCGTGCAGTGAATGTCAGAGGGATGTGAGGAGAGTATTGCCTATTGAATGCAGTGATCTCCTTCTACGGGGTCTATTTCATAAGGTTCTCTGTTATCGGTCGTAGAGATTCATCTCTTACCTCCCTTTTCAGATCGACGATATACTCTTATATTTACCATTTCCTCTACTGATTCTCGTTTCAGTACTGGTTTGGCTTTCTACAAACATGTAGATGAGTGTCCTGGGGTAAGTAAGTCTTATTTTCTGTGACACTCTAAGCTATGGTTGGGCACTTTATTTATAAAGTTCTAAATATATGTATTCAAACATTTATTTGCCTTGACTCAGAATGTTCAACTTTCCTTATTTCCAGACAGTCAGTTTCATATTTGGGATTATGCTTTAATTATCTTATTTTTCTTACCTCAAAAATTTGACTTTTTTTCCTGTGGGCTGTTAGGCTCGCGGGGGCTGAAAATGCTTCATTTTATTGCGTCATTCTTGGCGCGGACTTTTTTGGCGCAAAAATTCATTTCCGTTTCCGGCGTCATACGTGTCGCCGGAAGTTGCGTCATTTTTTTGACGTTATTTTGCGCCAAAAATGTCGGCGTTCCGGATGTGGCGTCATTTTTGGCGCCAAAAGCATTTAGGCGCCAAATAATGTGGGCGTCTTATTTGGCGCCAAAAAATATGGGCGTCGCTTTTGTCTCCACATTATTTCAGTCTCATTTTTCATTTGCTTCTGGTTGCTAGAAGCTTGATGTTTGGCATTTTTTTCCCATTCCTGAAACTGTCTTATAAGGAATTTGATCTATTTTGCTTTATATGTTGTTTTTTCTCTTACATATTGCAAGATGTCTCACGTTGCATCTGAGCCAGAAGATACTACAGGAAAACCTCTGCCTGCTGGATCTACCAAAGCTAAGTGTATCTGCTGTAAACTTTTGGTAGCTATTCCTCCAGCTGTTGTTTGTATTAAATGTCATGACAAACTTGTTAATGCAGATAATATTTCCTTTAGTGATGTACCATTGCCTGTTGCAGTTCCCTCAACATCTAAGGTGCAGAATGTTCCTGATAACATAAGAGATTTTGTTTCTGAATCCATAAAGAAGGCTTTGTCTGTTATTTCTCCTTCTAGTAAACGTAAAAAGTCTTTTAAATCTTCTCTCTCTACAGATGAATTTTTAAATGAACACCATCATTCTGATTCTTTGGACTCTTCTGGTTCAGAGGATTCTGTCTCAGAGATTGATGCTGATAAATCTTCATATTTATTTAAGATGGAATTTATTCGCTCTTTACTCAAAGAAGTACTAATTGCTTTAGAAATAGAGGATTCTAGTCCTCTTGATACTAATTCTATACGTTTGGATAAGGTTTTTAAAGCTCCTGCGGTTATTCCAGAAGTCTTTCCTGTTCCTAATGCTATTTCTGCAGTAATTGCTAAGGAATGGGATAGATTGGGTAATTCATTTACTCCTTCTAAACGTTTTAAGCAATTATATCCTGTTCCGCCTGACAGATTAGAATTTTGGGACAAAATCCCTAAAGTTGATGGGGCTATTTCTACCCTTGCTAAACGTACTACCATTCCTACATCAGATGGTACCTCGTTTAAGGATCCTTTAGATAGAAAAATTGAATTTTTTCTAAGAAAAGCTTATCTATGTTCAGGTAATCTTCTTAGACCTGCTATATCATTGGCTGATGTTGCTGCAGCTTCAACTTTTTGGTTGGAAACTCTAGCGCAACAAGTAACAAATCGTGATTCTCATGATATTATTATTCTTCTTCAGCATGCTAATATTTTCATCTGTGATGCCATTTTTGATATTATTAGAGTTGATGTTAGATTTATGTCTCTGGCTATCTTAGCCAGAAGAGCTTTATGGCTTAAGACTTGGAATGCTGATATGGCTTCTAAATCAACTCTACTTTCCATTTCTTTCCAGGGAAACAAATTATTTGGTTCTCAGTTGGATTCTATTATTTCAACTGTTACTGGTGGGAAAGGAACTTTTTTACCACAGGATAAAAAGTCTAAAGGTAAAAACAGGGCTAACAATCGTTTTCGTTCCTTTCGTTTCAACAAAGAACAAAAGCCTGATCCTTCGTCCTCAGGAGCAGTTTCAGTTTGGAAACCATCTCCAGTCTGGAATAAATCCAAGCCTGCTAGAAAGGCAAAGCCTGCTTCTAAGTTCACATGAAGGTACGGCCCTCATTCCAGTTCAGCTGGTAGGGGGCAGGTTACGTTTTTTCAAAGAAATTTGGATCAGTTCTGTTCACAATCTTTGGATTCAGAACATTGTTTCAGAAGGGTACAGAATTGGTTTCAAGATGAGACCTCCTGCAAAGAGATTTTTTCTTTCCCATGTCCCAGTAAATCCAGTGAAAGCTCAAGCATTTCTGAATTGTGTTTCAGATCTAGAGTTGGCTGGAGTAATTATGCCAGTTCCAGTTCCGGAACAGGGGATGGGGTTTTATTCAAATCTCTTCATTGTACCAAAGAAGGAGAATTCCTTCAGACCAGTTCTAGATCTAAAATTATTGAATCGTTATGTAAGGATACCAACGTTCAAGATGGTAACTGTAAGGACTATATTGCCTTTTGTTCAGCAAGGGAATTATATGTCCACAATAGATTTACAGGATGCATATCTGCATATTCCGATTCATCCAGATCATTATCAGTTCCTGAGATTCTCTTTTCTAGACAAGCATTACCAATTTGTGGCTCTACCGTTTGGCCTTGCTACAGCTCCAAGAATTTTCACAAAGATTCTCGGTGCCCTTCTGTCTGTAATCAGAGAACAGGGTATTGTGGTATTTCCTTATTTGGACGATATCTTGGTACTTGCTCCGTCTTTACATTTAGCAGAGTCTCATACGAATCGACTTGTGTTGTTTCTTCAAGATCATGGTTGGAGGATCAATTTACCAAAAAGTTCTTTGATTCCTCAAACAAGGGTAACCTTTCTGGGTTTCCAGATAGATTCAGTGTCCATGACTTTGTCTTTAACAGACAAGAGACGTCTAAAATTGATTACAGCCTGTCGAAACCTTCAGTCTCAATCATTCCCTTCGGTAGCCTTATGCATGGAAATTCTAGGTCTTATGACTGCTGCATCGGACGCGATCCCCTTTGCTCGTTTTCACATGCGACCTCTTCAGCTCTGTATGCTGAACCAATGGTGCAGGGATTACACGAAGATATATCAATTAATATCTTTAAAACCGATTGTTCGGCACTCTCTAACGTGGTGGACAGATCACCATCGTTTAATTCAGGGGGCTTCTTTTGTTCTTCCGACCTGGACTGTAATTTCAACAGATGCAAGTCTCACAGGTTGGGGAGCTGTGTGGGGATCTCTGACGGCACAAGGAGTTTGGGAATCTCAGGAGGTGAGATTACCGATCAATATCTTGGAACTCCGTGCAGTTTTCAGAGCTCTTCAGTTTTGGCCTCTTCTGAAGAGAGAATCGTTCATTTGTTTTCAGACAGACAATGTCACAACTGTGGCATACATCAATCATCAAGGAGGGACTCACAGTCCTCTGGCTATGAAAGAAGTATCTCGAATTTTGGTTTGGGCGGAATCCAGCTCCTGTCTAATCTCTGCGGTTCATATCCCAGGTGTAGACAATTGGGAAGCGGATTATCTCAGTCGCCAAACGTTGCATCCGGGCGAATGGTCTCTTCACCCAGAGGTATTTCTTCAGATTGTTCAAATGTGGGGGCCCCCAGAGATAGATCTGATGGCCTCTCATCTAAACAAGAAACTTCCCAGGTATCTGTCCAGATCCCGGGATCCTCAGGCGGAGGCAGTGGATGCATTATCACTTCCTTGGAAGTATCATCCTGCCTATATCTTTCCGCCTCTAGTTCTTCTTCCAAGAGTAATCTCCAAGATTCTGAGGGAATGCTCGTTTGTTCTGCTAATAGCTCCGGCATGGCCTCACAGGTTTTGGTATGCGGATCTTGTCCGGATGGCATCTTGCCAACCATGGACTCTTCCATTAAGACCAGACCTTCTGTCTCAAGGTCCTTTTTTCCATCCGGATCTGAAATCCTTAAATTTAAAGGTATGGAGATTGAACGCTTGATTCTTGGTCATAGAGGTTTCTCTGACTCCGTGATTAATACTATGTTACAGGCTCGTAAATCTGTATCTCGAGAGATATATTATAGAGTCTGGAAGACTTATATTTCTTGGTGTCTTTCTCATCATTTTTCTTGGCATTCTTTTAGAATACCGAGAATTTTACAGTTTCTTCAGGATGGTTTAGATAAGGGTTTGTCCGCGAGTTCTTTGAAAGGACAAATCTCCGCTCTTTCTGTTCTTTTTCACAGAAAGATTGCTATTCTTCCTGATATTCATTGTTTTGTACAAGCTTTGGTTCGTATAAAACCTGTCATTAAGTCAATTTCTCCTCCATGGAGTTTGAATTTGGTTTTGGGAGCTCTTCAAGCTCCTCCGTTTGAACCTATGCATTCATTGGACATTAAATTACTTTCTTGGAAAGTTTTGTTCCTTTTGGCCATCTCTTCTGCTAGAAGAGTTTCTGAATTATCTGCTCTTTCGTGTGAGTCTCCTTTTCTGATTTTTCATCAGGATAAGGCGGTGTTGCGAACTTCTTTTGAATTTTTACCTAAAGTTGTGAATTCCAACAACCTTAGTAGAGAAATTGTGGTTCCTTCATTATGTCCTAATCCTAAGAATTCTAAGGAGAAATCATTGCATTCTTTGGATGTTGTTAGAGCTTTGAAATATTATGTTGAAGCTACGAAATCTTTCCGTAAGACTTCTAGTCTATTTGTTATCTTTTCCGGTTCTAGGAAAGGCCAGAAAGCTTCTGCCATTTCTTTGGCATCTTGGTTGAAATCTTTAATTCATCTTGCCTATGTTGAGTCGGGTAAAATTCCGCCTCAAAGAATTACAGCTCATTCTACTAGGTCAGTTTCTACTTCCTGGGCGTTTAGGAATGAAGCTTCGGTTGACCAGATCTGCAAAGCAGCAACTTGGTCCTCTTTGCATACTTTTACTAAATTCTACCATTTTGATGTATTTTCTTCTTCTGAAGCAGTTTTTGGTAGAAAAGTTCTTCAGGCAGCGGTTTCAGTTTGAATCTTCTGCTTATGTTTTTTGTTAAACTTTATTTTGGGTGTGGATTATTTTCAGCAGGAATTGGCTGTCTTTATTTTATCCCTCCCTCTCTAGTGACTCTTGTGTGGAAAGATCCACATCTTGGGTAGTCATTATCCCATACGTCACTAGCTCATGGACTCTTGTTAATTACATGAAAGAAAACATAATTTATGTAAGAACTTACCTGATAAATTCATTTCTTTCATATTAACAAGAGTCCATGAGGCCCACCCTTTTTTGTGGTGGTTATGATTTTTTTGTATAAAGCACAATTATTCCAATTCCTTATTTTATATGCTTCGCACTTTTTTTCTTATCACCCCACTTCTTGGCTATTCGTTAAACTGATTTGTGGGTGTGGTGAGGGGTGTATTTATAGGCATTTTAAGGTTTGGGAAACTTTGCCCCTCCTGGTAGGAATGTATATCCCATACGTCACTAGCTCATGGACTCTTGTTAATATGAAAGAAATGAATTTATCAGGTAAGTTCTTACATAAATTATGTTTTCAGACAGTCAGTTTCATTATTAGGATAATGCATTTGAATGATCATTTTTTTCTTACCTTAAAATTTGACTTTTTTCCCTGTGGGCTGTTAGGCTCGCGGGGGCTGAAAATGCTTCATTTTATTGCGTCATTCTTGGTGCGGACTTTTTTGGCGCAAAAAAGTTTCTTTGTTATTTCCGGCGTCATACTTGTCACCGGAAGTTGCGTCATTTTTGGCGTTTTTTGCGCCAAAAGTGTCGGCGTTACCGGATGTGGCGTCATTTTTGGCACCAAAAGCATTTAGGCGCCAAATAATGTGGGCGTCTTTTTTGGCGCTAAAAAATATGGGCGTCATTATTGTCCCCACATTATTTAAGTCTCATTGTTTATTTGCTTCTGGTTGCTAGAAGCTTGTTCACTGGCATTTTTTCCCATTCCTGAAACTGTCATTTAAGGAATTTGATAAATTTTGCTTTATATGTTGTTTTTTCTATTACATATTGCAAGATGTCCCAGATTGACCCTGAATCAGAAGATACTTCTGGAAAATCGCTGCCTGGTGCTGGATCTACCAAAGTTAAGTGTATTTGCTGTAAACTTGCGGTATCTGTTCCTCCAGCTGTTGTTTGTAATGAATGTCATGACAAACTTGTTAATGCAGATAATATTTCCTTTAGTAATGTTACATTACCTGTTGTTGTTCCATCAACATCTAATACTCAGAGTGTTCCTGTTAACATAAGAGATTTTGTTTCTAAATCCATTAAGAAGGCTATGTCTGTTATTCCTCCTTCTAGTAAACGTAAAAGGTCTTTTAAAACTTCTCATTTTTCAGATGAATTTTTAAATGAACATCATCATTCTGATTCTGATAATGATTCCTCTGGTTCAGAGGATTCTGTTTCAGAGGTTGATGCTGATAAATCTCCATATTTATGCAAAATTGAATTTATTCGTTCTTTACTTAAAGAAGTCTTAATTGCATTAGAAATAGAGGATTCTGGTCCTCTTGATACTAAATCTAAACATTTAAATAAGGTTTTTAAATCTCCTGTAGTTATTCCAGAAGTTTTTCCTGTCCCTGATGCTATTTCTGAAGTAATTTCCAGGGAATGGAATAATTTGGGTAATTCATTTACTCCTTCTAAACGTTTTAAGCAATTATATCCTGTGCCATCTGACAGATTAGAGTTTTGGGACAAAATCCCTAAGGTTGATGGGGCTATCTCTACTCCTGCTAAGCGTACTACTATTCCTACGGCAGATAGTACTTCCTTTAAGGATCCTTTAGATAGGAAAATTGAATCCTTTCTATGAAAAGCTTACTTATGTTCAGGTAATCTTCTTAGACCTGCTATATCTTTAGCGGATGTTACTGCAGCTTCAACTTTTTGGTTAGAAGCTTTGGCGCAACAAGTAACAGATCATAATTCTCATAGCATTGTTAATCTTCTTCAACATGCTAATAATTTTATTTGTGATGCCATCTTTGATATCATTAGGGTTGATGTCAGGTATATGTCTCTAGCTATTTTAGCTAGAAGAGCTTTATGGCTTAAAACTTGGAATGCTGATATGTCTTCTAAGTCAACTTTGCTTTCCTTTTCTTTCCAGGGTAATCAATTATTTGGTTCACAGTTGGATTCTATTATTTCAACTGTTACTGGGGGGAAAGGAACTTTTTTACCACAGGATAAAAAATCTAAAGGTAAATTTAGGTCTAATAATCGTTTTCGTTCCTTTCGTCACAATAAGGAACAAAAGCCTGATCCTTCCCCTACAGGAGCGGTATCAGTTTGGAAACCATCTCCAGTCTGGAATAAATCCAAGCCTTTTAGAAAGCCAAAGCCAGCTCCCAAGTCAACATGAAGGTGCGGCCCTCATTCCAGCCCAGCTGGTAGGGGGCAGATTACGATTTTTCAAAGAAATTTGGATCAATTCAATTCACAATCTTTGGATTCAGAACATTGTTTCAGAAGGGTACAGAATAGGCTTCAAGATAAGGCCTCCTGCAAGAAGATTTTTTCTTTCCTGTGTCCCAGTAAATCCAGTGAAGGCTCAAGCATTTCTGAAATGTGTTTCAGATCTAGAGTTGGCTGGAGTAATTATGCCAGTTCCAGTTCTGGAACAGGGGCTGGGATTCTACTCAAATCTCTTCATTGTACCAAAGAAGGAGAATTCCTTCAGACCAGTTCTGGATTTAAAAATATTGAATCATTATGTAAGGATACCAACCTTTAAAATGGTAACTATAAGGACTATTCTGCCTTTTGTTCAGCAAGGGCATTAGATGTCCACAATAGATTTACAGGATGCATATCTGCATATTCAGATTCATCCAGATCATTATCAGTTTCTGAGATTCTCTTTCCTAGACAAGCATTACCAGTTTGTGGCTCTGCCGTTTGGCCTAGCAACAGCTCCAAGGATTTTTACAAAGGTTCTCTGTGCCCTTCTGTATGTAATCAGAGAACAGGGTATTGTGGTATTTCCTTATTTGGACGATATCTTGGTACTTGCTCAGTCTTCTCTTTTAGCAGAATCTCATACGAATTGACTTGTATTGTTTCTTCGAGAACATGGTTGGAGGATCAATTTACCGAAAAGTTAATTGATTCCTCAGACAAGGGTAACCTTTTTAGGTTTCCAGATAGATTCAGTGTCCATGACTCTGTCTTTGACAGATAAGAGACGTCTAAAATTGGTTTCAGCTTGTCGAAACCTTCAGTCTCAATCATTCCCTTCGGTAGCCTTATGCATGGAAATTCTAGGTCTTATGACTGCTGCATCGGACGCGATCCCCTTTGCTCGTTTTCACATGCGACCTCTTCAGCTCTGTATACTGAACCAGTGGTGCAGGGATTATACAAAGATATCTCAATTAATATCTTTAAAACCGATTGTACGACACTCTCTGACGTGGTGGACAGATCACCATCGTTTAGTTCAGGGGGCTTCTTTTGTTCTTCCAACCTGGACTGTGATTTCAACAGATGCAAGTCTGACAGGTTGGGGAGCTGTTTGGGTGTCTCTGACAGCACAAGGGGTTTGGGAATCTCAGGAGGTGAGATTACCAATCAATATTTTGGAACTCCTTGCAATTTTCAGAGCTCTTCAGTCTTGGCCTCTTCTAAAGAGAGAGTCGTTCATTTGTTTTCAGACGGACAATGTCACAACTGTGGCATATGTCAATCATCAAGGAGGGACTCACAGTCCTCTGGCTATGAAAGAAGTATCTCGAATACTGGTATGGGCGGAATCCAGCTCCTGTCTAATTTCTGCGGTTCACATCCCAGGTATAGACAATTGGGAAGCGGATTATCTCAGTCGCCAATCGTTACATCTGGGCGAATAGTCTCTTCACCCAGAGGTATTCCTTCAGATTGTTCAAATGTGGGGACTTCCAGAAATAGATCTGATGGCTTCTCATCTAAACAAGAAGCTTCCCAGGTATCTGTCCAGATCCAGGGATCCTCAGGCAGAGGCAGTGGATGCATTGTCACTTCCTTGGAAGTATCATCCTGCTTATATCTTTCCGCCTCTAGTTCTTCTTCCAAGAGTAATTTCCAAGATTCTGAAGGAATGCTCGTTTTTTCTGCTGGTGGCTCCAGCATGGCCTCACAGGTACTGGTATGCGGATCTTGTCCGGATGGCCACTTGCCAACTGTGGACTCTTCCGTTAAGACCAGACCTTCTATTGCAAGGTCCTTTTTTCCATCAGGATCTCAAATCCTTAAATTTGAAGGTATGGAGATTGAACGCTTGATTCTCAGTCAAAGAGGTTTCTCTGACTCTGTGATTAATACTATGTTATAGGCTCGTAAATCTGTATCTAGGAAGATATATTATCGAGTCTGGAAGATTTACATTTCTTGGTGTCTTTCTCATCATTTTTCTTGGCATTCTTTTAGATTTCCTAGAATTTTACAGTTTCTTCAGGATGGTTTGGATAAAGGTTTATCTGCAAGTTCCTTGAAAGGACAAATCTCTGCTCTTTCTGTTCTTTTTCACAGAAAGATTGCTAGTCTTCCTGATATTCATTGTTTTGTACAAGCTTTGGTTCGTATAAAACCTGTTATTAAGTCAATTTCTCCTCCTTGGAGTTTGAATTTGGTTCTGGGGGCTCTTCAAGCTCCTCCGTTTGAACCTATGCATTCGCTGGACATTAAATTACTTTCTTGGAAAGTTTTGTTTCTTTTGGCCATCTCTTCTGCTAGAAGAGTTTCTGAATTATCTGCTCTTTCTTGTGAGTCTCCTTTTCTGATTTTTCATCAGGATAAGGCGGTGTTGCGAACTTCTTTTAAATTTTTACCTAAGGTTGTGAATTCTAACAACATTAGTAGAGAAATTGTGGTTCCTTCATTGTGTCCTAATCCTAAGAATTCTAAAGAAAGATCGTTGCATTCTTTGGATGTAGTTAGAGCTTTGAAATATTATGTTGAAGCTACTAAAGATTTCCGAAAGACTTCTAGTCTATTTGTTATCTTTTCCGGTTCTAGGAAAGGTCAAAAGGCCTCTGCCATTTCTTTGGCGTCTTGGTTAAAGTCTTTGATTCATCATGCTTATGTCGAGTCGGGTAAAACTCCGCCTCAAAGGATTACAGCTCATTCTACTAGGTCAGTTTCTACTTCCTGGGCGTTTAGGAATGAAGCTTCGGTTGATCAGATTTGCAAAGCAGCAACTTGGTCTTCTTTGCATACTTTTACTAAATTCTACCATTTTGATGTGTTTTCTTTTTCTGAAGCAGTTTTTGGTAGAAAAGTACTTCAGGCAGCTGTTTCAGTTTGATTCTTCTGCTTATAATTTCAGTTTTTGTCATTATAAGATTTAAATTTTATTTTGGGTGTGGATTATTTTCAGCGGAATTGGCTGTCTTTATTTTATCCCTCCCTCTCTAGTGAGATCCACATCTTGGGTATTCATTATCCCATACGTCACTAGCTCATGGACTCTTGCTAATTACATGAAAGAAAACATAATTTATGTAAGAACTTACCTGATAAATTCATTTCTTTCATATTAGCAAGAGTCCATGAGGCCCACCCTTTTTTTGTGGTGGTTATGATTTTTTTGTATAAAGCACAATTATTCCAATTCCTTATTTTTTATACTTTCGCACTTTTTATCACCCCACTTCTTGGCTATGCATTAAACTGATTTGTGGGTGTGGTGAGGGGTGTATTTATAGGCATTTTGAGGTTTGGGAAACTTTGCCCCTCCTGGTAGGAATGTATATCCCATACGTCACTAGCTCATGGACTCTTGCTAATATGAAAGAAATGAATTTATCAGGTAAGTTCTTACATAAATTATGTTTTACGTGTGTGCGTGCGTGCGTGCGTGTGTGCGTGTTCAACTATGTGTGTATAGATTTTTGTTTGTGCATATGTCTATGTATGTGTGTTTATGCATGTATATATCTGTGTGTGTGTGTATATATATATATATATATATATATATATATATATATATATATATTTCTTTGTGCATATCTGTGTTTATATATTGTATGTCTGTGTATGTGGGCCTGTCTTTGTTTGCGTATGTGTGTATATATGTGTGTTTGTGTGTGTCTGCATGTGTATATTGGTGTATGTATGTGTGTGAGCAAATGTGGCCGATTTATCAAATGTCTGGCAGACATTGTTGAATGCCGACAGCATACTCTGTCGGCATTTAAAATTGCACAAGCAGTTATGGTGAACTGCTTGTGCAATGCCACCCCCTGCAGATTCGCAGCCAATCAGCTGCTAGCAGGGGGTGTCAATCAACCTGATTGTATACGATCGGGCAGATTGATGTTCGCCGCCTCACAGGTAGCGGACGAGTTAAGGAGCAGCGGTCTTAAGAAGGGCCATTAAGAAGGCTCGTGCGGAAATAGGGGCATCAGGTGCCATTCGGCCCTTGATAAATCGGCCCCTATGTGTTTCTGTGAGTGTCTGTGAATATTTGTTTTAGTGAGTGTTTGTGCATGCATATGTGTTTTATGTATGTGTGTGCGTGTGTGTATTTATTGTTCTGTGTGTTTCCTTTGTATGTATATGTGTGTGCTTGTATGTAGTTATAACACATTTGTTAATGAAAGTGTGTTTGTTTATATCAAAATAAGTGTGCATGCATGTTTGCATGTGTATATGTCTGCCTATATATGTATGTTTGTATATATGTAAATATAAGTGTATATACTGCATGTGTGTATATGTTTATTTATATGTGTTTCTGCGTGGGTGTGTATGTCTTATGTGCCTGTGTGTATGTATACAGGGGTCAAGTATATTATATGTATCTAATCTATGCACCTTGTTTAATGAAAGCAAATTAAAACCAATGAATGGTTCAATAGTTGCCTTTTGGCCTGAGACTCCTCTATCACAGAGTCTCACCCACTTAAAGTGCAACAGTCCTATTTCTGCTGAGGGGAGCTAAATAACCCCAGAGCAAGCCACACAGAAATGTAAGCACCATGTGCTCCACACATTTCAGGGTGATCACACAGCAGGACCGCTGACAGGCTTGCATTTAGTGTATTGTAGGATACTCAGAGAGTTACGTATCAGCTCCTGCCATACGTTGTATTCTGCTTCCAAGGGTGGACCACCGCCTGTTCCCCTCTGGTGCATGGCTTCCTGGCCCATCTTCTCCTTCACCCGCCTCTTGCAATCATTCCATCTTTTTTTGAGTCCCTCAACAGTCCTCCTCTGCGGGGCCACACTCTTTACATCCTCCTCTACAGCTGACCATGCTTCCTTACATCCTTCAGGCAACGCCTCTGCCCTTCTCCTGGCCAAAGAGGGCAGTGTGGTTGTCCATGATGGCCTGGACTAGCGCAACATTCTCATCAAATGAGAAATTTTGGCATGTCATGCGCTCCTCCTCTGTGGCCACCTGGCTTCCTTCCTGGGGTGTCCCTGGTTTGGGTTCCTCCCTATCCTCTTTCCTTCCTCCCCCCTTCTGTCCCCATGTGCACCCTCTGACCCTCTTCTAAGGGTGCCTGGTCTCTGGGCATCTCCCCTCCCATCATCCCTTCTAATTCTCCCTCTCCCCACTCCACTAACTCCCTGACGGGGATCCCGCTGCTCCTCCTGTGCGCTAGAATACTCCTCTCCCTGCAACTCCGCTCCCCTCCTCCCCTCCGCCCTACCTCTCCCTGCCATCCTCAAACTACACACACTCACACTCACTCCCAGTTCAATCACACACAATCACAACCAAACACTCAGCCTATCACACTGTAACATTGAAATAAAATGTGTGAGGTGTTTGAAAAAAAAAGTGTTGTGTATTTTATATATGTATGTATGCAATATGTGTGCAATATGTGAAAATAAATGTAAGTAAATGTACAAGCTTACCCAAACAACAATCCGACTTAACTCACTATTATGCTGCGCCTCTCTCACTACTCTTACTAATCCTCAACTCACTTTAGTGTGCTGCAGCTCAACGAACCATCCAAACACTAAAGAAAATGGCGGCTGCGCATGGGTTTATATATGACTTTTGAATAGCGTAATTACGTTGCGCAGTTTTAGATGGAGTATCGGGTAATTTTTACGAGTCTTAGCCAAATTTGCATAAAACTACACTTTATTGAGACTTTACGTGAACAAAAGACTGGCGTAAGTATTTACGACGACTAAAATGTGTATTTGCACATTTTTCGGAACAACGCCAGTTTGTCCTACTTACGCTACTTTAGCATCTGACTGCGCCATATATTGGATAGCCCGATGTGCGAGGTGAAATTACGACCGGCGCGGGTTGCCTCTCTTGCGCCGAAAACTACGCCATATATCGAATCGCGCCCCACGTGTCTTTCTGTTCCCCTGTTTGTTTTTCCTCTATATCCTCTCTGCCTCGCTCCACAAGACTCTCTTCTAGTTTTAAAAGCTTTAAGTGCTCCCTAAAGACTCTACTGTTCAGGGATGCATACAACCTACGCTAACCTTACTCTATACCAGTTCCTCTCCTCCATTGCTATCCCGTGATCCCCCCTAGCATGTAAGCTTAAGAGTCCAGCTGTTTGTTGATCACCTTCTCAAGAGCTGACTACAACAGTGCAACTCTTGGCAGGGCCCTCTACCCATTTGATCCCTATAACTGTTTATTTTTTTTTATTTATTTATTTTTTTTTTTTTTTTGTACTCCGCCTTTGTTAATAGCGCTGCGGAATCTGTTGGCGCTCTACAAATAACCGATAATAATAATAATAATAATATATCCTTCCATGTGTCTTTCTGTTCCCTTGTGTGTTTTTTCTCTATATCCTTCCATGTGTCTTTCTGTTCCCATGTGTTTTTTTGTCAGCTCTTTTCTCCCCCTATCTCTTTATGCCGGCTAGCTTCTAGAGACTGCAGTCTCCTTTTCAGTGTTCTTTTTCAGCAAACATTTTATTTATGTGCACCCACTATCCTCCTTTCAGCCTCGTTAAGCTGAGGCAGCTGAACAATCCTACAATATCCATGTGCTGTTTACTAATGATCTTATCATTCTTGTTGCATCCTTGATTTACACATATTTGTAATGAACCCTTTACTACCATGTCCTGCCATACAATATATGCTACATCAGCAGCTGTCTCACGTATATGTCAACAGTCAGTACTACAACCTATTGTGCAGAATGCCACAAAGTTGAACCCTACCTTTCAAAGAACTTGAACCCTTTATGTTATTATGTTTATATAGAGATATGGGTGTGCATTTGTGTATGTATGTCTGTGTGTGTCTATACATGTTTGTGTACATGTTTTGTGTTTATGTCTATGTACATGTGTGTATATCAGTATATATGTGCATGCAAATATGTGTATATGACTTTGTGTATCTGCATGTGTGTATTTATGTTTGTGTGTGTATGTGTGTATGTGTGTGCACATGTCTATGTTTGTATATTTGTGTGTATGTCTGCATGTATGTTTATGTTTGTATGTGTGTTTATATGTGAGTGTCTATTGGTAAGTGTGTGCAATGTATGTATATTTACGTGTGTGCGTGCATGTTCAACTATGTGTGTATAGATTTTTGTTTGTGCATATGTCTATGTATGTGTGTTTATGCATGTATATATCTGTGTGTGTCTATATATATATATATATATATATATATATATATATATATACACAGTATATATATATATATACACAGTATATATATATACATTTCTTTGTGCATATCTGTGTTTATATACTGTATGTCTGTGTATGTGGGCCTGTCTGTGTTTGCGTATGTGTGTATATATGTGTGTTTGTGTGTGTCTGCATGTGTATATTGGTGTATGTATGTGTGTGAGCAAATGTGGCCGATTTATCAAATGTCTAGCAGACATTGCTGTATGCCAACAGCATACTCTGTCTGCATTTAAAATAGCACAAGCAGTTATGGTGAACTGCTTGTGCAATGCCACCCCCTGCAGATTCGCAGCCAATCAGCTGCTAGCAGGGGGTGTCAATCAACCCGATTGTATACGATCGGGCAGATTGATGTTCGCTGCCTCACAGGTAGCGGACGAGTTAAGGAGCAGCGGTCTTAAAAAGGGCCATGAAGAGGGCTCGTGCGGAAACAGGGGCATCAGGAGCCATTTGGCCCTTGATAAATCGGCCCCTATGTGTTTCTGTGAGTGTCTGTGAATATATGTTTTAGTGAGTGTTTGTGCGTGCATATGTGTTTTATGTATGTGTGTGTGAGTGTGTGCGTGTATTTTTTTGTTCTGTGTGTTTCCTTTGTATGTAGATGTGTGTGCTTGTATGTGGGTATAACAAATTTGTTAATGAATGTGTGTTTGTTTATATCAAAATAAGTGTGCATGCATGTTTGCATATGTATATGTCTGCCTATGTATGTATGTTTGTATATATGTAAATATAAGTGTATATACTGTATGTGTGTATATGTGTATTTATATGTGTATCTGCGTGAGTGTGTATGTCTTATGTGCCTGTGTGTATGTATACAGGGGTCAAGTCCTACAAAGAAAAGTGTGGGAACTCACTAAGACTTTCACCCCCCTCACAATTAATATTGTTTGATACATAAACTGTATTTATATGTATCTAATCTATGCACCTTGTTTAATGAAAGCAAATTAAAACCAATGAATGGTTAAATAGTTGCCTTTTGGCCTGAGACTCCTCTATCACAGAGTCTCACCCACTTAAAGTGCAACAGTCCTATTTCTGCTGAGGGGAGCTAAATAACCCCAGAGCAAGCCACACAGAAATGTAAGCACCATGTGCTCCACACATTTGAGGGAGATCACACAGCAGGACCGCTGACAGGCTTGCATTTAGTGTATTGTAGGAAGTGTCACTGCCCATTACTAGATGATCTCACTGTCCCTCTAACTAGACTGTGCTCCAGCTCCTCCCACTAGCAGTAGCAGTGTTTACTGAAGTGTTCCTGTTCTTTGTCCAAAGGGAACTTAGTTCCACCTGCAAAAATAGTGAAGGACCTCCGTTCCCATGTGTTCCCGCTCAACCCCTGTATGTATATCAGTATGTATGTGCATACTAATGTATATCAGTTTGTGTGTGTTCATGTGTGCATATAAATGTATATGTCTGTGTGAATGTTTCTTTTTGTTTATTTGTGTGTGTGTGTGTGTATATATATATATACATGGAGTGCAGAATTATTAGGCAAGTTGTATTTTTGAGGATTAATTTTATTATTGAACAACAACCATGTTCTCAATGAACCCAAAAAACTCATTAATATCAAAGCTGAATAGTTCTGGAAGTAGTTTTTAGTTTGTTTTTAGTTATAGCTATTTTAGGGGGATATCTGTGTGTGCAGGTGACTATTACTGTGCATAATTATTAGGCAACTTAACAAAAAACAAATATATACCCATTTCAATTATTTATTTTTACCAGTGAAACCAATATAACATCTCAACATTCACAAATATACATTTCTGACATTCAAAAACAAAACAAAAACAAATCAGTGACCAATATAGCCACCTTTCTTTGCAAGGACACTCAAAAGCCTGCCATCCATGGATTCTGTCAGTGTTTTGATCTGTTCACCATCAACATTGCGTGCAGCAGCAACCACAGCCTCCCAGACACTGTTCAGAGAGGTGTACTGTTTTCCCTCCTTGTAAATCTCACATTTGATGATGGACCACAGGTTCTCAATGGGGTTCAGATCAGGTGAACAAGGAGGCCATGTCATTAGATTTTCTTCTTTTATACCCTTTCTTGCCAGCCACGCTGTGGAGTACTTGGACGCGTGTGATGGAGCGTTGTCCTGCATGAAAATCATGTTTTTTCTTGAAGGATGCAGACTTCTTCCTGTACCACTGCTTGAAGAAGGTGTCTTCCAGAAACTGGCAGTAGGACTGGGAGTTGAGCTTGACTCCATCCTCAACCTGAAAAGGCCCCACAAGCTCATCTTTGATGATACCAGCCCAAACCAGTACTCCACCTCCACCTTGCTGGCGTCTGAGTCGGACTGGAGCTCTCTGCCCTTTACCAATCCAGCCACGGGCCCATCCATCTGGCCCATCAAGACTCACTCTCATTTCATCAGTCCATAAAACCTTAGAAAAATCAGTCTTGAGATATTTCTTGGCCCAGTCTTGATGTTTCAGCTTGTGTGTCTTGTTCAGTGGTGGTCGTCTTTCAGCCTTTCTTACCTTGGCCATGTCTCTGAGTATTGCACACCTTGTGCTTTTGGGCACTCCAGTGATGTTGCAGCTCTGAAATATGGCCGAACTGGTGGCAAGTGGCATCTTGGCAGCTGCACGCTTGACTTTTCTCAGTTCATGGGCAGTTATTTTGCGCCTTGGTTTTTCCACACGCTTCTTGCGACCCTGTTGACTATTTTGAATGAAACGCTTGATTGTTCGATGATCACGCTTCAGAAGCTTTGCAATTTTAAGAGTGCTGCATCCCTCTGCAAGATATCTCAGTATTTTTGACTTTTCTGAGCCTGCCAAGTCCTTCTTTTGACCCATTTTGCCAAAGGAAAGGAAGTTGCCTAATAATTATGCACACCTGATATAGGGTGTTGATGTCATTAGACCACACCCCTTCTTATTACAGAGATGCACATCACCTAATATGCTTAATTGGTAGTAGGCTTTCGAGCCTATACAGCTTGGAGTAAGACAACATGCATAAAGAGGATGATGTGTTCAAAATACTCATTTGCCTAATAATTCTGCACTCCCTGTATTCATATATGTGAATGTGTTTGTGAATATGTCTGTGTGTGTATATATGTGTGCCCATATGTCTGTGTATGTTTATGCCTGTGTGTTTGCAGGCAAATGCATGTATGTATGTCTGTGCATATGCATGTGTATATATGTGAGTGTGTATATGTGGGCATATGTGTGTATGTGTTTGTATAGATATGATTTTTTTGAGTAATATATATTTCTGTAAATGTGTGTATATTAGTTTGTGTGTGTGTGCTTATGTCTATATGTCTCTATTTCTTTCTAATGATGCGGTGAGTCCACGGATCATCATCAATTACTG
This sequence comes from Bombina bombina, assembly GCF_027579735.1. Taxonomy (NCBI): domain Eukaryota; kingdom Metazoa; phylum Chordata; class Amphibia; order Anura; family Bombinatoridae; genus Bombina; species Bombina bombina. The sequence continues at coordinate 1,015,998,118 of NC_069500.1, read as the reverse complement.
TTGGGAATATCACTCCTGGCCAGCAGGAGGAGGCAAAGAGCACCACATCAAAGCTGTTAAATATCACTCCCCTACCCACAATCTCCCAGTCATTCTCTTTGGCCCCTATTTATCATCGGTCTTGCGGACCTGATCTGACAGTGCGGATCAGGTCCGCAAGACCTCGCTGAATGCGGAGAGCAATACGCTCTCCGCATTTAACATTGCACCAGCAGCTCACAAGAGCTGCTGTTGCAACGCCGCCCCTTGCTGACTCACGGCCAATGGGTTGCAAACAGGGAGCTGTCAATCAACCCGATAGTACTCGATCTGGTTGATTTCCGGTGATTCCTGTCCGCCTGCTCAGAGCAGGCGGACAGGGTTATGGAGCAGCAGTCTTTAGACCGCTGCTTCACAACTTGTGTTTCTGGCGAGTCTGAAGACTTGCCAGAAACACGGTCCCACAAGCTCCGTACGGAGCTTGTTAAATGGGCCCCTTTGCCTGTAGTGCAAGGAGGAGGTGAAGTTTAGGTGTCTGATGAGAAGTTTTCTTCAATCAAGATTTTATTATTTTTTTAGCAGAGTAAGCTTACTCTGTTCTTTTGTGGGGTCTAGCCTAGTCCACATCAGTCTCTTCAGTAGGACAGTGGTGGCTTTTGAGCACTTGAGAACTTGTGAGGTACAATCCTCACTGCATTTTCTCAAGAATCTGCTGCCCTAACTAGAAAACCTGAGTAGGTTTACTCTGTTTTTCTCTCTTCACAGGTCCATGTGAGGTGCTGCACCCTCTCAAACCAGGTGAGCTGTCCTGTTGCCGGACAGCACTTTCAGGTAAGTGCCATTTTAATTTTCTTTTGCAAGGAGATTGCTGGCACTTGTTACAGCTAAAAGCTGTCTTATTTAATATGGGACAGTGGTGGCTGGTGAATTTTGAAGATGGTGGGGTGCTAGACCCCACCCCTTGAAATAAAGTCCCGCCCTCATATGGCTCCTCCCATATCACTACAAAATATATATATATTATTTTTCGCAAGCTTTAAATACAATTGTAAGGCTAGTTTTTTTTTTTTAAATGCCTCTTGGCTAAGCTGGATTCTTATGTACAGCATGTGCAACATGACCTAAGCACCCTCCAGGCCCACCTTCACCACAGTCCACCACTATGTAAATTTATTATTTTTTCTTAAGCAGCGATTATTGGAGAGTGAAAGCTGTGTATACTGGAATAGTACAGAGATCCAGTACATACAGGGATAAAAACAAAGCTCTGCTTTCTGCACCAGATTGTACTGATGGCTGGTTGTTAGGGTCTGAATTAAAACAGTAAGATAATAATGAGGGCAAATCACAGACATTTGACTATAACTGATACCACCAGATATATAATTTTGTGAACATAGCTCAGTCAGTATCTATTACTACAGTTACTACCATGCCTGTTCTTATTAATCTTATACAAGCAGGTTATTTCTGAAATTCCTATGGATACTAGATTTTTATTGTTCTTGGACCTAGGAAATAAAATCTATCAACCCTTTTTTTTTCTCCTCCTTTACTAAAGTTACTTTACTGGAAGTGTTAGCATACTAAGAATGTGTTTTTTCCCCCAGACATATTATGGTAATCTGGGTTTTTTATCTAACAATTTGGAGTGTCTGAAAATTCCACAATAAACTCTCTTGGAAGCTGCTGCATTTATTAATGTTATAAGTGTGGTGCTTTTAAGGACTTTTAAAGCCTTGTAAAAAAAAAGAATGCTTACATTTCATAATATAATACTAGAGGGCAGTGTTTCTCAAGTTTTCTCATGCAAATGAAACAATCTGAATTCATTCATAAATCTTTCTTAGCAAATTGTTTTTAAACTAAAACGATCTAGAGCAGTGTATAGATGCTATTCATATAATCAAGCAGGCAATAGCACTTTTATTATAGCATCAAATAAACATCAGCATTCATCAAAAATAGCAAAGAGGAAACTTTATAAAAACGTTTCAAATCACATTTTTATAAAGTTTCTGAGTGTGGAGTGCCGTATTAGACAGGGAGCACAGTAAGTGCCAGGGACAATGGGAAAGGAGGAGACGCAGCAGCAGCTGCCTACTCCCAGGGGGGAGGGGGAGCTGTGTGCAAAACAGGGAAAGGAGAGGGGAGTAGTTGGGGGAGGAATAGGAATAAGCCAGGGGAGGGTTCAAGAGAGGGGGGAAGGAAGGCATAAAAGGGCTTACCTTGTGCTGTGGCATCAGTCTCAAAAAAAAATTATTTTCTGTTGCAGAGTCGTGGAGCTTGAAGCTGTTGCAGGGCCGGGGAGCATGAAGCTGTTGCAGGGTCGTGGAGCTGGAAGCATCATGGGTCGTCGGAGCAGGAATCAGATTCCCCCTAAGAGACTTCAATGCCCATGCCCAACCAGGCCCTAAACCGGAAGCGACCGCAGACCCGACTTCCGGTTTCAGAGCAGAACGCCAGAACGTTCAGTCGGCTCAGGGGAGCGGAGGAGACAAGTCGAGCCCTCTGCTCCCCCCCTAGCAAACGCACTGGCGTGGAGGGGGAAACAGTTAACATTCCCCTCTCAGCCCCACGGCACCGGAAGCGAAGTGGGGGCATCGCTTCCGGTCCGCCAGGCTTCCCAACCCCCGGTACCACTCAATTCCCCTTGGCACAATGAGACCCCTGCTAGGGGTAGGCCCTTCAATAAAGGCAAGGGGGCCCCTTCCCCCACCTGCAGCGATCCCCTTACCCATTCCCCAATTCCCCAGGGCACAATAAGAACCCTGCCAGGGGTAGGGCCTCCAATAAAGGCCAGGGGGCCCCTTCCCACGCCTGCATCAAGGCCACTCACGCCCCCCCCCCCCTCAATGCCCCCCCCCATGCAAAATTCAGGCCTCCCACCTAAAAAATGCCCTAGAAAAACACCATATTGCCCACCCCCAGGGAAAAGAAACCCACATGGGGCTTGAGGCTTTACACAGGGCCTGCAGGCCCTCCCCTAGCCACAGACAGGGGGACTATAACCAGAGTTATGGCAACCTTAACCACCCCCATAAGCTCCTTAGTGAGCATTATCCTGGTTGGCTCTCCCCCCCTTCCCACAAGACCACTTTCCATTACCCTCCCCCATCGGCTTATTCCACCCCCGCAAGGGGGGCCTCCCACTCCCACTTCGTCCACCTTCCCGGGTGGCCCACATATATTGCGCCTATCCCCCCTCTTCACAGCACTACGGGAGCCATAACAGGAAATGGACCGTTCCGAAAGGATCGCAAGTACGTTTTACAACTGCAGCAGAGGCGCACAAGGATCAGAATAACGTTGAAGGAAGCACTCAAGAAGGGATACGCCGGGATCAGAATGGCACTACCAAGGGCCTGAGTGAGTATAGAGATTTATGTGACTTAAGTGCTTTAGATTCATCATCGGACTCCGACTCTAGATTCCGCTGGGGTAGGGGACAAAAAGTCCAAGTGTGACAGAATACTGAAATTACTACAAAAAATGCAAAGAAAAACCGGGTATAGTCCAGTAGAAAAACATGGAGTTAAATCGGGGGAAGGGCAGGTACACGCCAATAACACCCCAACAACACATAGCGAACAAAGGGAAGTAGACGGGGCGATGGCCACTGCCACAGATAGAATGGGTATACCATGCAAATTGGATCTACTATGGGATCATTTGAAGCAAAAGACGATTAGGATAGCAAGGTTGGGGCGGTATATAGACGTGTTTTTATTAACCAAAGAAGCAGTGAAGGATAAAGAGAAAAAAGGTGATAGATCACAAATGAAAATTGACGCACCCAGGAAAGACATAGTGCAATGGATGAAAGGTTTTCTAATATATGCAGCATGCTACTTAAAAGATAGACCGACACAAGGGGAGAGTCTAGCGAGATATATGCATACCATATTGGAGGTATACACAACCTTTGGGGGTCAGGCATGGAGGGATTATGACACTGAATTTAGAAAAAAATTAGGAAAGGTGACCACAAAATATTTTGGTAGGAAGGAACTTGACATGTGGACCAGGTCAAACCAGACAGTGGCCATAGGCAGAAGGGGAGTTATTACGGTAACACGACAGACAATGGTAATAGAAAGATATGTTGGGCGTATAATGACAAAAAGTGGACAGACAAAATTGCAACTTTAAGCATGCATGCAGATATTGCAAGGGAATTCACCCAGGGGCAGACTGTAATAGAAATGCCAGGCGGCCCTTTCGGACCACATAGGGCAAGGGAACCAACCAAACACAAACTAACTAGCCCCATCCAACGGTACACCCCGCTATATCAAAATAATCGTAAAAATGCTGTTAACCTACAAAAACACAAAAAGAGCCACCTTTTTGACAGAATCATTTAATAATGGCTTCTGTATACCAACGCAGGGGGAGATAAAAACTGGGACATCACGTAATTTAAAATCAGCATACCAATTTCCCGAGGTCATTAGAGAGAAACTTGATAAGGAGATTAAGTTGGGCAAGATAGCGGGTCCCTTTAAAAACCCTCCATTACTCAATATGATAATTTCACCGGTGGGAGTAGTGCCCAAAAAAGAGCAAGGAAAATTTAGACTTATTCAACATTTATCCGCGCCCAAAGGGACGTCAGTAAACAATGCAATAGATGAACAGCTATGTTCAGTAAAATACCAGTCCTTCAACCACGCAGTCCAAATGATAAAGAGACCAGAGGACCAGGCGCTGAATTGGGTAAAATAGACATAGAAGCAGCATTTAGAATATTACCGTTACACCCTCAGAGCTATAGGTTGATGGGAATCACATTTCAGGGGCAACACTTCAATGACCGGTGTTTGCTTATGGGGTGGGCAATATCCTGTGCATATTTTGAAGAATTCGGCTCATTTATACATGACATGCTAGTGGAGAGAACAGGGTTAAGCAGTGTAGCACACTATCTGGACGATTTTTTAATCGCAGGTGAAACAGGAACAAAACAATGCATAATGTTAATGACCCACCTACAATCACTGCTTAAACAATTTGGGGTACCAATAGCACATGAGAAGACAGAGGGACCAGTTACATAACTAACATTTCTGGGGATACAAATAGATACCAGGGAGGAGAAATGCAGCCTCCCGCAAGACAAGTTAAAGAAGCTGGGTAAACAATTAAATAAGGCTGGCATATCAAGGTACATAACACTCAGAGATATGCAGGCTTTGCTGGGGCTCCTAAACTTTACATGTAAGGTTATCCCCATGGGCAGAATTTTCAACAGATGGTTGGAGCAGGCTACGACAGGCGTTAATAACCCAAGAAGCAGCATAGAATTGACTGACGATACAAATGTGGCAAAATTTATTTCACAGTTCAACGGAGTTAGAATTTGGCAAAAGGGACCCCTCTCCAACCAAGGGCTGCATCTATTCACAGACGCAGCAGGGGCACATGGGTTTGGGGCCTATCTACACGGGAAATGGTGCACAGAGAAATGGCCTAATAATTGGGTGTAAATTGGGGCAACAAAAAATCTCACACTCTTGGAGCTTTTCCCAATAGTGGTGGTGGTGGACATTTGACATCACCAGTTAAGAGACAAAAGTGTGATTTCTTTCATGTAATTAGCAAGAGTCCATGAGCTAGTGACGTATGGGATATACATTCCTACCAGGAGGGGCAAAGTTTCCCAAACCTCAAAATGCCTATAAATACACCCCTCACCACACCCACAATTCAGTTTTACAAACTTTGCCTCCCATGGAGGTGGTGAAGTAAGTTTGTTCTAGATTCTACGTTGATATGCGCTTCGCAGCAGGCTGAAGCCCGGTTTTCCTCTCAGAGTGCAGTGAATGTCAGAGGGATGTGAAGAGAGTATTGCCTATTTGAATACCATGGTTTTCCTCTAGGGGATCTATTTCATAGGTTCTCTGTTATCGGTCATAGAGATTTCTTCTCCTACCTCCCTTTTCAGTTCGACGATATATTCTTATATACCATTACCTCTACTGATTCTCATTTCAATACTGGTTTGGCTATCTACTATATGTAGATGAGTGTCTTAGGGTAAGTAAGTCTTATTTCTATTTATGACACTCAAAGCTATGGTTGGGCACTTTATATGTAAAGTTCTAAATATGTGTGTTTAAACTTATATTTGCCATGATTCAGGATAATCAGTATTCCTTCATTCAGACTGTCAGTTTCATTTTTTTGGGAAAATGCATATAAATTTTATTTTTCTTACCTTAAAATTTTCAATTGACTTTTTTTTTCAAAATTGCGGGCTGTTAGGCTCGCGGGTGCAGAAAATGCTTCTATTTATTGCGTCATTCTTGGCGCGAGACTTTTTTGGAGCAAAAATTTCGTCATTTCCGGCGTCATAGTTGGCGCCGGAAGCTTTCACATAATTGCGTCATTTTTTTGATGTATGTGTATTGCGGATGTTTTTTTGCCGCCAAAAAATATGGGCATCATTCTTGGCGCCAAAATATGTGGGCGTTATACTTGGCGCAAAAAAATGTGGGCGTCATACTTGGCGCCAGTTTTTTTTCACATTATTTCAGTCTCACTTTTTAGTTGCTTCTGGTTTTCTAGAGGCTTGTTTTATTTTGCATTTTTTCCCATTCCTGAAACTGCCATTTAAGGAATTTGATAATTTTGCTTTATATGTTGTTTTTTCTTTTACATATTGCAAGATGTCACTACCTGACATTGGATCAGAATCTACTTCTGGAAAAGCGCTGCCTGATGTCGGTTCTACCAAAGCTAAGTGCATTTGTTGTAAACTTTTGGTAACTGTTCCTCCGGCTGTAGTTTGTGTTAGTTGTCATGATAAGCTATCCAACACTGATAATATTTCCATTAGTAATAATCCATTACATGTTGTTGTTCCTTCAACATCTAATGTTCAGGATGTTCCTGTTAATGTTAAAGAATTTGTTTCTAATTCTATTTGGAAAGCTCTGTCTGTTGTTCCTCCTTCTAGTAAACGTAAGAGGTCTGTTAAAACTTCACATAATTCAGATGAATTTTTAAATGACCGCCATCATTCTGATTTATCTATTTCTGATGAGGATCTTTCTGGGTCAGAGGATTCTACCTCAGATATTGACACTGATAAATCTTCATATTTGATTAAGATGGAGTTTATTCGTTCTTTACTTAAAGAAGTGTTGATTGCATTAGATATGGAGGAGTCTAGTCCTCTTTATATTAAAACTACTAAGCATTTAAATTCAGTTTTTAAACCTCATGTAGTGATTCCAGAAGTTTTTCCAGTTCCTGATGCTATTTCAGAAGTAATTTCTAGGGAATGGAATAGTCTGGGTTCTTCATTTACTCCTTCTCCAAGGTTTAGGAAATTGTACCCTTTGCCATCTGAAAGATTAGAGTTTTGGGAGAAAATCCCCAAAGTTGATGGGGCTATCTCTACTCTTGCTAAACGTACTACTATTCCTACGGCAGATAGTACTTAATTTAAGGCTCCTTTAGATAGGAAGCTTGAATCCTTTCTAAGGAAGGCTTATTTATGTTCAGGTAATCTTCTTAGACCTGCTATTTCTTTGGCTGATGTTGCTGCAGCTTCAACTTTCTGGTTGGAGGCTTTAGCACAACAAGTGTCAGACCATAATGCTTATAGCATTGTTAAACTCCTTCAACATCCTAATAACTTTATTTGTGATGCCATTTTCGATATCATCAGAATTGATGTCAGATATACAGGTATACCTCACTTTACAGCGATTCACTTTACAGCGATTCGCTAATACATCGCTTTGTGGAGCTGAAGTTCAACCTCCAAGGATTATGAAATAGTGCTGTAATCATTGTGAGTTTGCGAGAAAAGTGACTGGCACCATTTTGTTATGCGCAGTTCACTCTGTTTACAGCTTTACAGTAATTGTCACTATTTTACAAGTACAGTATTTATTGAATTCTGTGCTGTGCTAGTGTTAAACTAAACTTAGCCCTATTGCACCCCTAATATATGTTAGTTCAAACATGTTTTCAAGTTTTTAAACACATTGGCAAGTGGAAAGAAAGCTAAAACTGCCTTATTTCACTTTAAGGCGGTTTTCACTTTACAGCGGGGTTCCGGTCCCTAACCCGCTGTATGAGCGGGGTATACCTGTATATCTTTAGCTATTTTAGCTAGAAGATCTTTATGGCTTAAGTCTTGGAATGCAGATATGACTTCAAAGTCAACTTTGCTTTCTCTTTCTTTCCAAGGTAATAAATTATTTGGTTCTCAGTTAGACTCAATAATTTCAACTGTTACTGGGGGGAAGGGAGCCTTTTTACCTCAGGATAAAAAATCTAAAGGTAAATATAGGGCTGCTAATCGTTTTCGTTCCTTTCGTCAGAATAAGGAACAAAAGCCTGACCCTTCCTCTAAAGGAACAGTTTCCATTTGGAAGCCTTCTCCAGTCTGGAATAAATCCAAGCCTTTTAGAAAGTCAAAACCAGCTCCCAAATCTGCATGAAGGTGTGGCCCTCATTCCAGCACAGCTGGTAGGGGGCAGGTTACGATTTTTCAAAGATGTTTGGATCAATTCGATTCAAAGTCTTTGGATTCAGAACATTGTTTCACAAGGGTACAGAATAGGTTTCAAGGTAAGACCGCCTGTGAGAAGATTCTTTCTTTCACGCATTCCAGTAAACCCAGTAAAAGCTCAAGCGTTTCTGAAATGTGTTTCAGATCTGGAGTCAGCTGGGGTAATTGTGCCAGTTCCAGTTCTGGAACAGGGCCTGGGGTTTTATTCAAATCTGTTCATTGTTCCAAAGAAAGATAATTCTTTCAGACCAGTTCTGGATCTAAAAATATTGAATCGTTATGTAAGGATACCAACATTCAAGATGGTGACTATAAGGATTATTCTGCCTTTTGTTCAGCAAGGGCATTATATGTCCACAATAGACTTACAGGATGCATATCTTCATATTCCAATTCATCCGGACCATTATCAGTTCCTGAGATTCTCTTTTCTAGACAAGCATTACCAGTTTGTTGCTCTTCCTTTTGGCCTAGCAACAGCTCCAAGGATCTTTTCGAAGGTTCTCGGTGCCCTTCTTTCTGTAATAAGGGAGCAGGGTATTGCGGTATTTCCTTATTTGGATGATATCTTGGTACTTGCTCAGTTTTTACATTCTGCAGAATCTCACATGAATCAACTTGTGTTGTTTCTTCAAAGACATGGTTGGAGGATCAATTTACCAAAGAGTTCCTTGATTCCTCTGACAAGGGTAACCTTTTTGGGTTTCCAAATAGATTCAGTGTCCATGACTTTGTCTCTAACAGAAAAGAGACGTCTGAAATTGGTTTCAGCTTGTCGAAACCTTCAGTCTCAATCTTTCCCTTCGGTAGCTTTGTTCATGGAAATTTTAGGTCTCATGACTGCTGCATTGGACGCAATCCCTTTTGCTCATTTTCACATGAGATCTCTTCAGCTTTGTATGCTGAACCAATGGTGCAGGGATTATACAAAGATATCACAATTGATATCCTTAAATCCCAATGTTCAATCTTCTCTGACTTGGTGGTTAGATCACCATCGTTTAGTTCAAGGGGCCTCTTTTGTTCGTCCAACCTGGACTGTGATCTCAACAGATGCGAGTCTTTCAGGTTGGGGAGCTGTATGGTGATCTCTGACAGCGCAGGGGGTTTGGTAATCTCAGGAGGCGAGATTACCAATCAACATTTTGGAACTCCGTGCGATTTTCAGAGCTCTTCAGTTCTGGCCTCTTCTGAAGAGAGAATCGTTTATTTGTTTTCAGAAGACAATGTCACATCCGTGGCATATGTCAATCATCAAGGGGGTCTCACAGTCCTCAGGCTATGAAAGAAGTATCTTGGATACTTGTATGGGCGGAATTCAGCTCCTTTTTAATTTCTGCGGTTCACGTCCCAGGTATAGACAATTGGGAAGCGGATTATCTCAGTCGCCAGACGTTACATCCAGGTGAATAGTCTCTTCACCCAGAGGTATTTCTTCAGATTGTTCAAATCTGGGGGCTTCCAGAAATTGATCTGATGGCCTCTCATCTAAACAAGAAACTTCCCAGGTATCTGTCCAAATCCAGGGATTCTCAGGCAGTGGACGCGTTGTCACTTCCTTGGAATTATCAACCTGCTTATATCTTTCCGCCTCTAGTTCTTCTTCCAAGAGTGATTTCCAAAATCCTTATGGAGCGTTCGTTTGTACTGCTGGTGGCTCCAGCATGGCCACACAGGTTTTGGTATGCGGATCTCGTTCGGATGGCCCTTGGACACTTCCGTTAAGGCCAGACCTTCTGTGTCAAGGCCCATTTCTTTCATGTAATTGGCAAGAGTCCATGAGCTAGTGACATATGGGATATACAATCCTACCAGGAGGGGCAAAGTTTCCCAAACCTCAAAATGCCTATTAATACACCCCTCACCACACCCACAATTCAGTTTCTGTTTTACAAACTTTGCCTCCTATGGAGGTGGTGAAGTAAGTTTGTGCTAAGATTTCTACTTTGATATGCACTTCTCAGCATTGTTGAAGCCCGATTCCTCTCAGAGTACAGCGAATGTCAGAGGGACGTGAAGGGAGTATCACCTATTGAATACAATGATTTCCCTAACGGGGGTCTTTTTCATGGGTTCTCTGTTATTGGTCATAGAGATTCATCTCCTACCTCCCTTTTCAGATCGACGATATACTCTCAAATTTACCATTACCTCTACTAAAGAACTGTTTTAGTACTGGTTTGGCTATCTGCTATATGTGGATGGGTGTCTTTTGGTAAGTATGTTTTTATTACTTAAGACACTCTCAGCTATGGTTTGGCACTTTATGCAAATTATATAAAGTTCTAAATATATGTATTGTACTAATATTTGCCATGAGTCAGGTTCATGTATTTCCTTCTGCAGACTGTCAGTTTCATATTTGGGAATATAAACACTTTAAGAAATTTGTTTCTTACCTGGGGTTTAGTCTTTTTTCAATTTTGACTACTTTTGCATTTGCGGGTATTAGGCCCGCGGGTGCGTCAAATGTTAGACTTTATTGCGTCATTTTTGGCGTGAACTTTTTTGGCGCGGGAAATTACGTTTTTGACGCAACTTCGTCATTTCAAGCGTCATACGTGACGTCGAGACCTTTCACATGGCGGCGTCATTAGTGACGCAAGTGTGTCATTTCCGGTCATTTTTTTTTCTCATTATTTCAATAATATCAAGAGGCCTATGCGTTTGCATTTTTTTCCCATTCCTGAAACTGTCATTTAAGGAAATAGATAATTTTGCTTTATATGTTGTTTTTTCTTTTACATTGAGCAAGATGTCCCAATCCGATCCTGTCTCTGAAGTTTCTGCTGGAACATTGCTGCCTGACATCGGTTCTACCAAAGCTACGTGCATTTGTTGCAAAATTGTAGAAATTATTCCACCGAATGTCATTTGTAATAGTTGTCATGATAAACTTTTACATGCAGATAGTGTTTCTATCAGTAATAGTACATTGCCAGTTGCAGTTCCTTCAACTTCTAATGTGCATGATATACCTGTAAATTTTAAAGAATTTGTTTCTGAATCTATTATGAAGGCTTTGTCTGCATTTCCACCTTCTTATAAACGTAAAAGGTCTTTTAAAACTTCTCATTTAGCTGATGAAATTTCAAATGACCAACAACATAATAATTCATCCTCTTCTGATGAGGATCTATCTGAAACAGAAGATCCTTCCTCAGATATTGACACTGACAAATCTACTTATTTATTTAAAATAGAGTATATGTGTTCTTTATTAAAAGAAGTGTTAATTACTTTGGATATTGAGGTAACCAGTCCTATTGACGTTCAGTTTAATAAACGTTTAAATGCTGTTTTTAAACCTACTGTGGTTTCCCCAGGTGTTTTTCCCATTCCTGAGGCTATTTCTGATATGATTTCTAGGGAATGGAATAAGCCAGGTACTTCCTTTGTTCCTTTTTCAAGGTTTAAGAGATTGTATCCTTTACCAGCAAAATGTATAAAGTTTTGGGAAAAGATCCCCAAAGTTGATGGGGCTATTTCTACTCTTGCTAAACGTACCACTATTCCTATGGAAGATAGCACTTCCTTTAAGGATCCTTTAGATAGGAAGCTTGAATATTATCTAAGGAAGGCCTATTTATATTCAGGTCATCTTCTCAGACCTGCTATTTCTTTGGGTGATGTTGCGGCTGCATCAACTTTCTGGTTGGAAAATTTAGTGCAACATGAATTGGATTCTGACATATCTAGCATTGTTCGCTTACTGCAACATGCTAATCATTTTATTTGTGATGCCATTTTTGATATTATCAAAATTGATGTTAGATCCATGTCTTTAGCTGTATTAGCTAGAAGAGCTTTGTGGCTTAAATCTTGGAATGCTGATATGACATCTAAATCTAGATTACTATCTCTTTCTTTCCAAGGTAATAATTTATTTGGTTCTCAGTTGGATTCTATTATTTCAACTATCACTGGAGGAAAAGGAGTTTTTTGCCTCAGGATAAAAACCTAAGGGTAAATCTAAGGCTTCTAACCGTTTTCGTTCCTTTCGTCAGAATAAGGAACAAAAACTCAATCCTCCTCCCAAGGAATTTGCTTCCAGTTGGAAGCCTTCCTCAAATTGGAATAAATCCAAGCCATTTAGGAAACCAAAGTCTGCCCCTAAGTCCGCATGAAGGTGCGGCCCTCATTCCAGCTCAGCCGGTAGGGGGCAGATTAAGGTTTTTCAAGTATTTTTGGATAAAATCTGTCCAAAATCATTGGATTCAGAGCATTGTCTCTCAAGGGTATCGAATAGGATTCAAAGTAAGATTTTTTCTCTCACACATTCCTGCAAATCCAGTAAAAGCTCAGGCTTTTCTGATGTGTGTTTCAGACCTGGAGTCTTCAGGGGTAATCATGCCAGTTCCTCTTCAGGAACAAGGTCTGGGGTTTTATTCAAACCTATTCATTGTACCAAAGAAAGAAAATTTGTTCAGACCAGTTCTGGATCTGAAAATTTTGAATCGTTATGTAACAGTACCAACTTTCAAGATGGTGACTATAAGGACTATTCTGCCTTTTGTTCAGCAAGGACATTATATGTCCACAATAGATTTGCAGGATGCATTCCTTCATATTCTGATTCATCCAGAACACTTTCAGTTTCTGAGATTCTCTTTTCTAGACAAGCATTACCAATTTGTTGCTCTTCCATTTGGCCTAGCAACAGCTCCAAGAATCTTTTCAAAGGTTCTGGGTGCCCTACTATCTGTAATCAGAGAACAGGGTATTGCGGTGTTTCCTTATTTGGACGATATCTTGGTACTAGCTCAGTCTTTACATACTGCAGAATCTCACACAAATCAACTAGTGTTGTTTCTTCGGAAACATGGTTGGAGGATCAATTTACCAAAAAGTTTCTTGATTCCTCAGACAAGGGTCACCTTTTTAGGTTTCCAGATAGATTCAGTGTCCATGACTCTGTCTCTAACAGACAAGAGACATTTAAAATTGGTTGCAGCCTGCCGGCACCTTCAGTCTCAGTCATTCCCTTCAGTGGCTATGTGTATGGAAGTTTTAGGTCTCATGACTGCAGCATCGGACACAATCCCCTTTGCTCGTTTTCACATGAGACCTCTACAGCTTTGTATGCTGAATCAATGGTGCAGGGATTATATAAAGATATCACAATTAATATCCTTGAATCCCAATGTACGACACTCTCTGACATGGTGGATAGATCACCATCGTTTGGTTCAAGGGGCTTCTTTTGTTCGCCCAACCTGGACTGTGATCACAACAGATGCGAGTCTTTCAGGTTGGGGAGCCGTTTGGGGGTCTCTGACAGCACAAGGGGTTTGGAAATCTCAAGAGGCGAGATTACCAATAAATATTTCAGAACTCCGTGCAATTCTCAGGGCTCTTCAGTTCTGGCCTCTACTAAAGAGAGAACCGTTCATTTGTTTTCAGACAGACAATATCACAACTGTGGCTTATGTCAATCATCAGGGTGGGACTCACAGTCCCCAAGCTATGAAAGAAGTATCTCGGATACTTGCTTGGGCGGAATCCAGCTCCTGTCTAATCTCTGCGGTGCATATCCCAGGTGTAGACAATTGGGAGGCGGATTATCTCAGCCGCCAGACTTTACATCCAGGGGAGTGGTCTCTCCATCCAGATGTGTTTTCTCAGATTGTTCAGATGTGGGGGCTTCCAGAGATAGATCTCATGGCCTCTCATCTAAACAAGAAACTTCCCAGATACCTGTCCAGGGATGTTCAGGTGGAAGCAGTGGATGCACTGACACTTCATTGGTGTTATCAACCTGCTTACATCTTCCTGCCTCTAGTTCTTCTTCCAAGAGTGATTTCCAAAATCATCATGGAACAGTCTTTTGTGTTGCTGGTGGCTCCAGCATGGCCACACAGGTTTTGGTATGCGGATCTGATTCGGATGTCGAGTTGCCCGCCTTGGCCACTTCCGTTGGGGCCGGACCTACTATCTCAAGGTCCGTTTTTCCATCAGGATCTCAAATCATTAAATTTGAAGGTATGGAAATTGAACTCTTAGTTCTAAGTCATAGAGGTTTCTCTGATTCAGTGATTAATACTATGTTACAAGCTCGTAAATCTGTCTCTAGGAAGATTTATTATAGAGTTTGGAAGGCTTACATTTCATGATGTTCTTCTCATAAATTCTCCTGGCATTCTTTTAGAATTCCTAGAATTTTGCAGTTTCTTCAGGATGGTCTGGATAAGGGTTTGTCTGCAAGTTCCTTGAAAGGATAAATCTTCGCTCTTTCTGTTTTATTTCACAGAAAAATTGCTATACTTCCTGATATACACTGTTTTGTACAGGCTTTAGTTCGTATTAAGCCTGTCATTAAGTCAATTTCTCCTCCTTGGAGTCTTAATTTGGTTCTGAGGGCTTTACAGGCTCCTCCATTTGAACCTATGCATTCTTTGGGCATTAAACTACTTTCTTGGAAAGTGTTATTCCTTTTGGCTATCTCTTCTGCTAGAAGAGTTTCTGAGCTATCTGCTCTTTCTTGTGAGTCTCCTTTTCTGATTTTTCATCACGATAAGGCAGTTTTGCGGACTTCTTTTCAATTTTTACCTAAGGTTGTGAATTCTAACAACATTAGTAGAGAAATTGTTGTCCCTTCTTTATGTCCTAATCCTAAGAATTCTTTGGAGAGATCCTTACATTCTTTGGATGTGGTAAGAGCTTTGAAATATTATGTGGAAGCTACTAAAAATTTCAGGAAGACTTCGGGGGGTAGTTATCAAGCCGTCAACTTTTCTGACTTCGCCGGCCCAATACGCCCGCCTAAGCTCGCCTACCTTCGCCACCGCGGACCTGAAAAAATACGCCTAAGTTATCAAAAAAAGCTGTCAAAAAGCCGCGGGGCGATGAGCAGAGGACTGTGAGAGTTATCACACATCCGATCTCGCTGCTCTTCGGCTGTTTGACAGCTTTCTTGCTAGCCTGTCACTAAGCACTCACACTAACTACACTGTTCTACCCCCTATACCGGCGCCCCCCGCAACTAAATAAAGTTACTAACCCCTAAACCGCCGCTCCTAGACCCTGCCGCAAGTCTTATAAATGTATTAACCCCTAAACCGCCGCTCCCGGACACCGCTGCTACCTACATTATACCTAGTAACCCCTATCCTGCCCCCCCTATACCGCCGACCTCTGTAATAAAGGTATTAACCCCTATCCTGCTGATCCCACAACTCGCCGCAAATAAATAAATAGTTTAACCTCTAAACCGCCGCTCCCTGAACCCGCCGCAACCTATATTAAATTTATTAACCCCTATCCTGCCCCCCCTACACCGTCTCCACCTATAATAAATTTATTAACCCCTATCCTGCCCCCCACTACACCGCCGCCACTGTAATAAATTTATTAACCCCTAAACCTAAGTCTAACACTAACCCTAACACCCCCCTAACTTAAATATTAATTAAATAAATCTAAATCATATTTATATTATTAACTAAGTTAATCCTATTTAAAACTAAATACTTACCTATAAAATAAACCCTAATATAGCTACAATATAAATAATAATTATATTGTAGCTATCTTAGGATTTTTTTTTATTTTACAGGCAACTTTCAATTTATTTTAACTAGGTACAATAGCTATTAAATAGTTATTAACTATTTAATAGCTTACCTAGCTAAAATAAAGAGAAATGTACCTGTAAAATAAATCCTAACCTAAGTTATAATTACACCGCACACTACACTATACGTTAATAAATTATTCCTATTTAAAACTAAATACTTACCTGTAAAATAAACCCTAAGATAGCTACAATGTAATTAATAATTACATTGTAGCTATTGTAGGATTTATATTTATTTTACAGGTAACTTTGTATTTATTTTAGCTAGTTAGAATAGTTATTAAATAGTTATTAACTATTTAATAACTACCTAGCTAAAAGAAATACAAAATTACCTGTAAAATAAATCCTAACCTAAGTTACAATTAAACCTAATACTACACTATCATTAAATTAATTAAATAAACTACCTACAAATAACTACAATTAAATACAATTACATAAACTAACTAAAGTACAAAAAATAAAAAAAGCTAAGTTACAAAAAAAATTAAAATAAGTTACAAACATTTTAAAAATATTACAACAATTTTAAGCTACTTACACCTAATCTAAGCCCCCTAATAAAATAACAAACCCCCCCCAAAATAAAAAAATGCCCTACCCTATTCTAAATTAAATAAAGTTCAAAGCTCTTTTACCTTACCAGCCCTTAAAAGGGCCATTTGTGGGGGCATGCCCCAAAAAGTTCAGCTCTTTTGCCTGTAAAAGAAAAATACAACCCCCCCAACATTAAAACCCACCACCCACATACCCCTAATCTAACCCAAACCCCCCTTACAAAAACCTAACACTAATCCCCTGAAGATCATCCTACCTTGAGTCGTCTTCACTCAGCCGAGCAGCGATGGAACCGAAGTGGACATCCGGAGCGGAAGAAGTTAATCCTCCAAGCGGCGCTGAAGAAATCTTCCATCCGATGAAGTCATCATCCAGGCGGCGCTGAAGAAGTCTTCGATCCGGGCGATGTCATCTTCCAAGAGGCGCTGAAGAGGTCTTCTATCCTTGCGATGTCATCTTCCAAGCCGGGTCTTGAATCTTAATCCCGCCGACACGGAACATCCTCCTTTCCCGACGAACTACCGACGAATGAAGGCTCCTTTAAGGGACGTCATCCAAGATGGCGTCCCTTCAATTCCGATTGGCTGATAGGATTCTATCAGCCAATCGGAATTAAGGTAGGAAAAATCTGATTGGCTGATGGAATCAGCCAATCAGATTCAAGTTCAATCCGATTGGCTGATCCAATCAGCCAATCAGATTGAGCTCGCATTCTATTGGCTGATCTGAACAGCAAATAGAATGCGAGCTCAATCTGATTGGCTGATTGGATCAGCCAATCGGATTGAACTTGAATCTGATTGGCTGATTCCATCAGCCAATCAGATTTTTCCTACCTTAATTCCGATTGGCTGATAGAATCCTATCAGCCAATCGGAATTGAAGGGACGCCATCTTGGATGACGTCCCTTAAAGGAGCCTTCATTCGTCGGTAGTTCGTCGGGAAAGGAGGATGTTCCGCGTCGGCGGGATGAAGATTCAAGACCCGGCTTGGAAGATGACATCGCAAGGATAGAAGACCTCTTCAGCGCCTCTTGGAAGATGACATCGCCCGGATCGAAGACTTCTTCAGCGCCGCCTGGATGATGACTTCATCGGATGGAAGATTTCTTCAGCGCCGCTTGGAGGATTAACTTCTTCCGCTCCGGATGTCCACTTCGGTTCCATCGCTGCTCGGCTGAGTGAAGACGACTCAAGGTAGGATGATCTTCAGGGGATTAGTGTTAGGTTTTTGTAAGGGGGGTTTGGGTTAGATTAGGGGTATGTGGGTGGTGGGTTTTAATGTTTGGGGGGGTTGTATTTTTCTTTTACAGGCAAAAGAGCTGAACTTTTTGGGGCATGCCCCCACAAATGGCCCTTTTAAGGGCTGGTAAGGTAAAAGAGCTTTGAACTTTATTTAATTTAGAATAGGGTAGGGCATTTTTTTATTTTGGGGGGGTTTGTTATTTTATTAGGGGGCTTAGATTAGGTGTAAGTAGCTTAAAATTGTTGTAATATTTTTAAAATGTTTGTAACTTATTTTTTTTTTTTTTGTAACAGCTTTTTTTATTTTTTGTACTTTAGTTAGTTTATGTAATTGTATTTAATTGTAGTTATTTGTAGGTAGTTTATTTAATTAATTTAATGATAGTGTAGTATTAGGTTTAATTGTAACAGGTTAGGATTTATTTTACAGGTAATTTTGTATTTCTTTTAGCTAGGTAGTTATTAAATAGTTAATAACTATTTAATAACTATTCTAACTAGCTAAAATAAATACAAAGTTACCTGTAAAATAAATATCAATCCTACAATAGCTACAATGTAATTATTAATTACATTGTAGCTATTTTAGGCCTAGATTTGGAGTTTGGCGTTAGCCGTGAAAACCAGCGTTAGAGGCTCCTAACGCTGGTTTTAGGCTACCGCCGGTATTTGGAGTCACTCAAAATAGGGTCTAACGCTCACTTTTCAGCCGCGACTTTTCCATACCGCAGGTCCCCTTACGTCAATTGCGTATCCTATCTTTTCAATGGGATTTTTCAAACTCCGGTATTTAGAGTCGTTTCTGAAGTGAGCGTTAGACATCTAACGACAAAACTCCAGCCGCAGGAAAAAAGTCAGTAGTTAAGAGCTTTCTGGCTAACGCCGGTTTATAAAGCTCTTAACTACTGTGCTCTAAAGTACACTAACACCCATAAACTACCTATGTACCCCTAAACCGAGGTCCCCCCACATCGCTGACACTCGAATAATTTTTTTTAACCCCTAATCTGCCGACCGCCACCTACGTTATCCTTATGTACCCCTAATCTGCTGCCCCTAACACCGCCGACCCCTGTATTATATTTATTAACCCCTAACCTGCCCCTCACAACGTCGCCTCCACCTACCTACATTTATTAACCCCTAATCTGCCGACCGCAAAGCACCGCCACCTACGTTATCCTTATGTACCCCTAATCTGCTGCCCCTAACACCGCCGACCCCTGTATTATATTTATTAACCCCTAATCTGCCCCCCTCAACGTCGCCTCCACCTGCCTACACTTATTAACCCCTAATCTGCCGAGCGGACCTGAGTGCTACTATAATAAAGTTATTAACCCCTAATCCGCCTCACTAACCCTATAATAAATAGTATTAACCCCTAATCTGCCCTCCCTATCATCGCCGACACCTAACTTAAATTATTAACCCCTAATCTGCCGACCGGAGCTCACCGCTATTCTAATAAATGGATTAACCCCTAAAGCTAAGTCTAACCCTAACACTAACACCCCCCTAAATTAAATATAATTTTAATCTAACGAAATTAATTAACTCTTATTAAATAAATTATTCCTAATTAAAGCTAAATACTTACCTGTAAAATAAATCCTAATATAGCTACAATATAAATTATAATTATATTATAGCTATTTTAGGATTAATATTTATTTCACAGGTAACTTTGTATTTATTTTAACCAGGTACAATAGCTAAAATAGTTAAAATAATTACAAATTTACCTGTAAAAGAAATCCTAACCTAAGTTACAATTAATCCTAACACTATACTATCAATAAATTAATTAAATAAACTACCTACAATTAACCTAACACTACACTATCAATAAATTAATTAAATACAATTCCTACAAATAAATACAATTAAATAAACTTGCTAAAGTACAAAAAATAAAAAAGAACTAAGTTACAGAAAATAAAAAAATATTTACAAACATAAGAAAAATATTACAACAATTTTAAACTAATTACACCTACTCTAAGCCCCCTAATAAAATAACAAAGCCCCCCAAAATAAAAAAAATGCCCTACCCTATTCTAAATAACTAAAGTTCAAAGCTCTTTTACCTTACCAGCCCTGAACAGGGCCCTTTGCGGGGCATGCCCCAAGAAGTTCAGCTCTTTTGCCTGTAAAAAAAAACATACAATACCCAAGCCCCCCAACATTACAACCCACCACCCACATACCCCTAATCTAACCCAAACCCCCCTTAAATAAACCTAACACTAAGCCCCTGAAGATCTTCCTACCTTATCTTCACCTTTTCACCTTCGCCTTCACCTTCACCTTATCAATCACTTTTTGGAGATTTAGGGGCTGTCCTGTTTGTAAGAAGTTTTCCCTGTTAAGGGAGGAAATAGCTAAACTTCAAGCTAAGGTAAGTAACATACCTGTTACCTCTACAAAGCTGCCTCAGAAAGAAGCCCCTCTACCCCAGAGATCAGCAAGGAGAGGCAGATGGATCACTGTAGGCTCTGGAAGAATTAGAACAGTAGACCAGAAGCATTGCCCACAACCTCTGCCATTGCAAAACTCCTATGCTGCTCTTGCCGAATATACTTGTGATGAGGAGATTGCTGTTTCTGAGCCCTCTGAAGCTGTAACAGGTAATTTAAATCTATTGGCACCTGATTCTCCAGGTAACATAACACAGGAAAGAACTGCAGATGTGTTTTTGAGAAAAAGACTGTTAGTGGGTGACTCTATTTTGAGGAATGTGTATTTAGGTGAAAGTAAAGGAGAAACAAGGGAGGTTAGATGTCTTCCAGGAGCTACTGCTCACAGGGATAAGAATCGTATTTTGAGAATTGTTAAGGCAGCAGAAAAGGGAAGTGAGTTAGATGTGATTGTACATTTAGGAACAAATGATCTGGCTAGTAATCATGTTGC
This sequence comes from Bombina bombina, assembly GCF_027579735.1. Classification (NCBI taxonomy): domain Eukaryota; kingdom Metazoa; phylum Chordata; class Amphibia; order Anura; family Bombinatoridae; genus Bombina; species Bombina bombina. The sequence continues at coordinate 1,015,977,314 of NC_069500.1, read as the reverse complement.
TGCTGTTCAGAAAGAGTTTTGTGACCTAGGTAATCATTTAGAGACTGTGGCATCAACTCTATCATTTTCTGCTATTTTACCTGTGTATGGCCAGGAAGCAGGAAAGATGGAGCGGATAACAACATTTAATTCTTGGTTAGATAAGTGGTGCAGGGAACGAGGATTTGGTTTTATTGGCCATTATAGCTCTGTTTGGAAAGATACTAGGTTATTTAGGAGAGATGGCTTGCATTTGGATGCTAAAGGAACAGAGTATCTGGGAGAGGAGTTTAAATACTTTATTAGAAATCATTTAAACTAATAAAGGGGGGTAGCATTAATATATCCACCTGCCCCCCACAGCATGCCAAAACTGTTAGTCCAAGTAACAATTCTAGAAATTCTAGTAGAAAAATTCTTCGTGCCATGAGCACAAATGCTCGCAGCTTAGGAAATAAATTACCTGAACTCATTTCAATAATGACTAGGGACAACTTGGATTTAGTAGCTATAACAGAAACATGGTACAATGATTTGCATGACTAGGACATAGTCATACCTGGATACAGGTTATTTAAAAAGAACAGAGTAGGAAAGAAAGGTGGAGGAGTTGCTTTGTATGTAAATGAAAATATAAAGGTTACTGAAATTGTAGGAACAAATGATGAGGTGGAAAGTATTTGGGTGACTTTGGAAATTGGAGATAAAAATGTTTTTAGAATAGGGGTTGTATATAGGCCTCCATTGCAGGATGAAAAACTGGACAATCTATTATTAGATGAAATAACCAAAATGACCATGAAGGGTAAGGTTATAGTACTGGGGGACTTTAATTTGCCAGATATAGACTGGAAGATTCCTTCTGCCAGATCGGCTAGAAGCAGGTATATTCTTGAATCTCTGCTAGGGGAATCACTTGAACAATTAGTCAAGGAACCAACTCGTAAGGAAGCTATATTAGATCTAATACTTACAAACAGTGATACAGTTTCAGATGTGTCTGTAGGTGAGAACTTAGGATCCAGTGATCATCAATCTGTTTGGTTTAGTATTCATGTTCAGGAACTGTCCACCCAGACTAAAACAAAAGTTTTAGACTTTAGGACGGCAGATTTTTCATTAATGGGAGAATACCTAAAGAACTATTTAAAGGGGAAAACTCTTATTACAGGGGTTCAAGAACAGTGGGAATTTGTGAAAGGTGCCATTTTAGATGCAACCGCACACTGTATTAGACATGTCTGTAAAAGTAAAAGAAAGCGGAAACCAATTTGGTTTTCCAAAGAAGTAGCACATGCTGTAAAGACAAAAAAGATAGCTTATAAAAATTACAGACACACACAAGCAGATGATGATATGAAAATATGGAGACTCCAACAAAAAAAGACTACGCAGTTAATTAGGAAGGTTAAAGCTCATGCAGAAGAGAAGATAGCACAGTCAGTAAAACATGGGGACAAAACATTCTTTAGATATATCAGTGAAAGAAGAAAAAATAAGGTAGGAATAGTAAAATTGAAATCAGTTGATGGTAGAATAATAGAAGGAGATAAGCAGATTGCAGACTGTCTCAATGATTACTTCTGTTCTGTTTTCACTAAAGATTGTGAAGATACAATGTCTACATTAAGGGATGCAACGCAAAATAGAAACAAGCTTAACAGTAATCTTTTTACAGAGGATGAGGTTTTGTTAGCATTATCAAAAATAAATGTTACAAAGGCAGTGGGTCCTGATAATATTCATCCAAGGGTTTTAAAAGAACTTCGATCAGTGCTAACTGTCCCATTAACTGATCTGTTTAATCAGTCACTATTAACAGGAGCTGTCCCAGATGATTGGAGAATAGCAAATGTAATACCCCTTCATAAAAAGGGCAGTAGAGAAGAATCTGGCAACTACAGGCCAGTTAGTTTAACTTCAGTAGTAGGGAAATTAATGGAAAGCCTCTTAAAAGAAAGAATTATGACTTACATAAAGACAAACAATTTAGAGGACCAAAATCAGCATGGTTTTACTTCAGGGAGATCATGTCAGACTAATCTAATTGACTTCTTTGATTATGTAACAAAAGTATTAGACAAGGGAGGAGCAGTTGATGTAGCATATCTAGATTTCAGCAAAGCATTTGACACCGTCCCACACAATAAACTTATTCACAAACTATATCTCCTTGGTCTAGATTCAAAAATTGTGAACTGGGTGGAATGCTGGCTTAAGGACAGAAAACAAAGTGTCTTAGTAAATGGAGTTCATTCAGCAGAGGGGGCTGTTACTAGTGGTGTTCCTCAGGGGTCAGTTCTGGGGCCTGTTTTGTTTAACATATTTATCTGCGATATCAGCAAAGGGCTACAGGGGAAAGTATGTCTCTTTGCAGATGATACAAAAATTTGCAACAGAGTGGATGTTCCAGGGGGGGTAGACAAAATGAGAAGTGATATACAACAATTGGAGGATTGGACAAATGACTGGGGTCTAAAGTTTAACACAGCAAAGTGTAAAATAATGCATTTAGGGAAGAAAAATCCAAATGTTAATTACAGACTCAATGACACTTTACTGACTGTTACAGACGAGGAACAGGACTTGGGAATTATTATTTCAGATGATTTAAAACTTAGTAAACAATGTAGTAATGCAGCAAGTAAGGCTAGCAGAATGCTTGGATGTATTGGTAGAGGTATTTGCAGCAGAAATAGTAAGGTTCTTATGCCACTTTATAGATCATTAGTTAGGCCTCATCTTGAGTATTGTGTGCAGTTCTGGAGACCATATCTTCAGAAGGATATTAACAAACTTGAATCTGTGCAAAGGAGGGCTACCAAAATGGTACATGGTCTAAAAAATAAAACTTACCAGGATAGGCTTAATGACCTAAATATGTATAGCTTAGAGGAGAGAAGGGAAAGAGGTGATATGATAGCAACTTTCAAGTACATTAAAGGGTTTAGTAAAACTGAGGCTGTGGGTATTTTACATAAAATGGAAAATTCAAGAACAAGGGGTCATGAGCTCAAGCTAAAGGGTAGTAGATTCAGAAGTAATTTGAGGAAGCACTTCTTTACAGAAAGAGTGATTGATTTATGGAATAAACTTCCTCAAGAGGTAGTAGCAACAAACACTGTGGGGGACTTTAAAAATGCATGGGACAAGCATAGGGCTATCCTACGAACTAGATAAGTTTATACTGTTAGGTAAGGTCGGGCAGACTTGCTGGGCCTATGGCTCTTATCTGCTGTCAATATCTATGTTTCTATGTTTCTATACCAGGTTCACCGATCCGTCCTGAAGAGCTCCTCCGATGTCCTGATCCAAGCCCAAGCGGGGGGCTGAAGAGGTCCATGATCCGGATGAAGTCTTCATCCAAGCGGGAGCTGAAGAGGTCCATGATCCGGATGAAGTCTTCTATCAACGGCATCTTCAATCTTCTTTCTTCCGGATCCATCTTGCAGACCTCCGACGCGGAACATCCTGCTGGCCCGACGGACTAACGACGAATGACGGTTCCTTTAAGGGACGTCATCCAAGATGGCGTCCCTCGAATTCCGATTGGCTGATAGGATTCTATCAGCCAATCGGAATTAAGGTAGGAATATTCTGATTGGCTGATGGAATCAGCCAATCAGAATCAAGTTCAATCCGATTGGCTGATCCAATCAGCCAATCAGATTGAGCTCGCATTCTATTGGCTGATCGGAACAGCCAATAGATTGCGAGCTCAATCTGATTGGCTGATTGAATCAGCCAATCTCACTGAACTTGAATCTGATTGGCTGATTCCATCAGCCAATCATAATTTTCCTACCTTAATTCCGATTGGCTGATAGAATCCTATCAGCCAATCGGAATTCGAGGGACGCCATCTTGGATGACGTCCCTTAAAGGAACCGTCATTCGTCGTTAGTCCGTCGGGCCAGCAGGATGTTCCACGTCGGAGGTCTGCAAGATGGATCCGGAAGAAAGAAGATTGAAGATGCCGTTGATAGAAGACTTCATCCGGATCATGGACCTCTTCAGCTCCCGCTTGGATGAAAACTTCATCCGGATCATGGACCTCTTCAGCCCCCCGCTTGGGCTTGGATCAGGACATCGGAGGAGCTCTTCAGGACGGATCGGTGAACCTGGTATGGTGAAGATAAGGTAGGAAGATCTTCAGGGGCTTAGTGTTAGGTTTATTTAAGGGGGGTTTGGGTTAGATTAGGGGTATGTGGGTGGTGGGTTGTAATGTTGGGGGGCTTGGGTATTGTATGTTTTTTTTTACAGGCAAAAGAGCTGAACTTCTTGGGGCATGCCCCGCAAAGGGCCCTGTTCAGGGCTGGTAAGGTAAAAGAGCTTTGAACTTTAGTTATTTAGAATAGGGTAGGGCATTTTTTTATTTTGGGGGGCTTTGTTATTTTATTAGGGGGCTTAGAGTAGATGTAATTAGTTTAAAATTGTTGTAATATTTTTCTTATGTTTGTAAATATTTTTTTATTTTCTGTAACTTAGTTCTTTTTTATTTTTTGTACTTTAGCAAGTTTATTTAATTGTATTTATTTGTAGGAATTGTATTTAATTAATTTATTGATAGTGTAGTGTTAGGTTAATTGTAGGTAGTTTATTTAATTAATTTATTGATAGTATAGTGTTAGGTTTAATTGTAACTTAGGTTAGGATTTCTTTTACAGGTAAATTTGTAATTATTTTAACTATTTTAGCTATTGTACCTGGTTAAAATAAATACAAAGTTACCTGTGAAATAAATATTAATCCTAAAATAGCTATAATATAATTATAATTTATATTGTAGCTATATTAGGATTTATTTTACAGGTAAGTATTTAGCTTTAATTAGGAATAATTTATTTAATAAGAGTTAATTAATTTCGTTAGATTACAATTATATTTAACTTAGGGGGGTGTTAGTGTTAGGGTTAGACTTAGCTTTAGGGGTTAATACATTTATTAGAATAGCGGTGAGCTCCAGTCGGCAGATTAGGGGTTAATAATTGAAGTTAGGTGTCGGCGATGTTAGGGAGGGCAGATTAGGGGTTAATACTATTTATTATAGGGTTAGTGAGGCGGATTAGGGGTTAATAACTTTATTATAGTAGAGCTCAGGTCCGGTCAGCAGATTAGGGGTTAATAAGTGTAGGCAGGTGGAGGCGACGTTGTGGGGGGCAAATTAGGGGTTAATAAATATAATATAGGGGTCGGCGATGTTAGGGCAGCAGATTAGGGGTACATAGGGATAATGTAAGTAGCGGCGGTTTACGGAGCGGCAGATTAGGGGTTAATAATAATATGCAGGGGTCGGCGATAGCGGGGGCGGCAGATTAGGGGTTAATAAGTGTAAGGTTAGGGGTGTTTAGACTCGGGGTACATGTTAGGGTGTTAGGTGCAGACTTAGGAGGTGTTACCGCATAGCAAACAATGGGGCTGCGTTAGGAGCTGAACGCTGCTTTTTTGCAGGTTTTTTTTCAGCTCAAACAGCCCCATTGTTTCCTATGGGAGAATCGTGCACGAGCACGTTTTTGAGGCTGGCCGCGTCCGTAAGCAACTCTGGTATCGAGAGTTGAAGCTGCGTTAAAAATGCTCTACGCTCCTTTTTTGGAGCCTAACGCAGGCTTTATGTGGACTCTCAATACCAGAGTTATTTTTATGGTGCGGCCAGAAAAAAGCCGGCGTTAGTTTTTCGGGTCGTTACCGACAAAACTCCAAATCTAGCCGTTAGGGTTTATTTTACAGGTAAGTATTTAGTTTTAAATAGGAATAATTTATTAAAGTATAGTGTAGTGTTAGGTGTAATTATAACTTAGGTTAGGATTTATTTTACAGGTACATTTCTCTTTATTTTAGCTAGGTAAGCTATTAAATAGTTAATAACTATTTAATAGCTATTGTACCTACTTAAAATAAATTGAAAGTTGCCTGTAAAATAAAAATAATTCCTAAGATAGCTACAATATAATTATTATTTATATTGTAGCTATATTAGGGTTTATTTTATAGGTAAGTATTTAGTTTTAAATAGGATTAATTTAGTTAATAATAGAAATATTATTTAGATTTATTTAATTAATATTTAAGTTAGGGGGGTGTTAGGGTTAGTGTTAGACTTAGGTTTAGGGGTTAATAATTTTATTACAGTGGCGGCGGTGTAGTGGGGGCAGGATAGGGGTTAATACATTTAATATAGGTTGCGGCGGGTTCAGGGAGCGGCGGTTTAGGGGTTAATACATTTATTATAGTTGCGGTGGGCTCCGGGAGCGGCGGTTTAGGGGTTAATATGTATAGAGTAGCTTGCGGTGGGCTCCGGGAGCGGCGGTTTAGGTGGGAATAACTTTATTTAGTTGCGGCGGTGTAGGGGGGATAGATTAGGGGTTTTTAGACTCGGGGTACATGTTAGGGTGTTAGGTGTAGACATCTCCCATAGGAATGAATGGGATGTCTGTCAGCAGCGAACTTGTACTTTCGCTATGGTCAGACTCCCATTGATTCCTATGGGATCCACCGCCTCCAGGGGTGGCGGTTTGAAAACCATGTACGCTGGGCCGTAAAAGTGCCGAGCGTACCTGCTAGTTTTTTGATAACTAGCAAAAGTAGTGAGAATGTGCCGCACTTGTGTGCGGAACATCTGGAGTGACGTAAGAATCGATCTGTGTCGGACTGAGTCCGGCGGATCGAAGCTTACGTCACAAAATTCTACTTTTGCCGGTCTGGAGACTTTGATAACTAAGGCGAATCAGCCTCGCCACAAATATGCTGCGGAATTCCAGCGTATTTGAGGTTGACGTCTTGATAACTACCCCCCTTCTAGTCTATTTGTTTTATTTTCTGGTCCTAGGAAAGGTCAGAAAGCTTCTGCTGTTTCCTTTGCTTCTTGGTTGAAACTTTTGATTCATCAAGCTTATTTGGAGTCGGGTCAAACCCCGCCTCCGAGAATTGCAGCTCATTCTACTAGATCAGTCTCTACTTCATGGGCTTTTTTTTTTTTTTTTTTTTTTTTTTTTATTGAGGTTCAGAATGAGGCATACATATAATGTAATAAACAAAACGTCACAGTAAAAAAATAACAGGTAGATTATGACATCGGTTTGAAAAGAAACACAGTGCATACCTGAGACAATAATTCAAAATAATATTGTGAATGTACAATGCCTAGTAAGCTGTAGGCTCCCTAGATGGTAACATAGGCCGCTCTTGGACCTCAGCCAGCAGTGTATGGACACATATAGGGGGCTATTTCAAGTATAAAAGACCACTTTTGGATCTTCAAATGAGAACCTCTTTTTTTTTTTTTTTTTGTAGGAATATAGTAGAATGCGATAACTGTTAACTGAAAAAAAAAGGACACAATAAACTTGGTGCTAACCCTTATTGTATAAACAAACTGGTTGGTTAATGAAAAGATGCTTGTTATGGACAGGGGGTATAATTATGGTCCTGGAGATCCCAAATTTGACACTGGAGAATAAGGAGCATCTAAATTCCAAGCATATGGGCTTCACATGTTAGATGGGATTTTGAAATTACTTTAAATTTCTGAAGGATTAACTACCAGTCCGAATAGCATATTAGCGAATGTACAGGCTATTCCCGCGGAACTAACCCGCTGACCCTGGTCACTATAAGAAAGATACAAGTACCTTAGTGTACTCCCCTAATTATATCTGACAACATATAGGAGACTGAACCTCCTACATTAACAGTAATAGTCATAACCATAAAAGTTAAGATATACGTAGTACAAAACCTCATATAGCTCAAAGGAGTGTAATAGTTGAAGGACCAGCCTTCACTGAAATGTTAAATTATTATGAGGTAACAGTTATAGTAGACCATATAAAAAGCTAGAGCTTCAGAGTACAAATCTCAGTATATGCAATGTCAGAACATAGAGAATTCAAAACTGCAATAGATTCATATGCAATGGTGATTATCAGATCAGTCCACCAGATACACAAACAACTATATAAAGATGCAACAGGTTAATGGAATATAAATACCCAGGAGAGATACAGCATGTGCGATACTGAGTGTAAACATAGTGTTCATAGGTAAAGTTTCAGAGGCTCTTATATGCGTGGGACAGGAGCGGTAAGTATAATTTGGAGTAGCGATATATTTGAAAGTCACCTTATCGCTGAGAGAAAAGCAATGTCTTTGTTACACCAAGTCATCAGCAGCTACCTTCCATGACCAAGAGGTCTTAAAATTGCCCCTCCAGTACACCTGCAGAACGGAGGTCCCGGGTCCCAGGAGGTTCTATGCAAAGCTGTATCACGGGGGAGCACACCCTGACCCATTACCTCTTGGATAGAATGTACTGAATGCCGGACAGGGGTCACATCGACGCGGTTTAACTTGTGCCCTGAGAGTGATTGGCGAAAGTCCTCTGCTATTTTCAGCTCCTGCGGCACTTCAGACCGGAACTTTTGCAGCTTGCTAGCGTGGGATAAACTAGTAGGGGTCTGCAAAGTAAACGTTGCTCCTAAGCCCATCTCTACATCAGGGCATTCTGCTGCTCTCACGGTCCCCGGCTCCCCATCTGTCACTGAAGTACCAAGGGTAGGGCGTAAGCGCTGGGGCCCCAAAGCGCCCACATCCCCCCCTTCTGCTGTGTGGGTCACGGGCCGAGAGTCCTTGTGGACCAATTTATTGTTATTACAGTCGAATGCCATAACGAGCTCAGCTTCTAATGTAGCATGATGGTTCCTAAGTAAGTTGCACAGCTCCTCCATAAAACTCAGCGGGATCTCCATAGTGAGTGGGTTGTAGTTTACAACAAATAAAGATACAACAAGCGATGCAGTTCTAGATATATATTGTGTCTTGCAAGAGAAGAGATATGCAGTGTCTTGCGGTGCTCACTGCTTCATAACGACAGAGGCACATACATGCCCTGCCGGGGGGTTAGTATGATGGTAGGCCGCAACCTCTAATTCACTCCGGTTCGGTAAATACTATTACTGTTCCAAAGATATTTACATATCCTGAGAAAGCTTGCTTTACTGTATGTCCTCAACTCAAAATATATGTGGGATGGTATATTGGGAAAGAGATTTCACATAGATTCCTTTGTAGAGATGAAGGAGCTGATGATTAAGCGACCTGTCATGGCCGCCACCCGGAAGTTCCCCCCTACTTCATGGGCTTTTAAGAATGAAGCTTCAGTCGATCAGATTTGCAAAGCAGCCACTTGGTCCTCTTTGCATACATTTACTAAATTCTACCATTTTGATGTATTTGCTTCTTCGGAAGCAGTTTTTGGTAGAAAAGTTCTTCAGGCAGCTGTTTCAGTTTGATTCTTCTGCTTTTTGAATTAAGTTTTTTTCTTTCAAAAGTGGAAATAAATTTATTTTTGGGTTGTGGATTATTTTCTCAGCGGAATATGGCTGTTTTTGTTTTAGTCCCTCCCTCTCTAGTGACTCTTGAGTGGAAGACTCCACATCTTGGGTATTGATATCCCATATGTCACTAGCTCATGGACTCTTGCCAATTACATGAAAGAAAACATAATTTATGTAAGAACTTACCTGATAAATTCATTTCTTTCATATTGGCAAGAGTCCATGAGGCCCACCCTTTTTTATGGTGGTTATGATTTTTTGTATAAAGCACAATTATTTCCAAATTTCCTTTGTTGATAATTTCTACTCCTTTCTTTATCACCCCACTGCTTGGCTATTCGTTAAACTGAATTGTGGGTGTGGTGAGGGGTGTATGTATAGGCATTTTGAGGTTTGGGAAACTTTGCCCCTCCTGGTAGGATTGTATATCCCATACGTCACTAGCTCATGGACTCTTGCCAATATGAAAGAAATGAATTTATCATGTAAGTTCTTACATAAATTATGTTTTTTCCATCAGGATCTCAAATCATTAAATTTGAATGTATGGAGATTGAACGCTTAATACTTAGTCATAGAGGTTTCTCTGACTCAGTGATTAATACTATGTTACAGGCTCGTAAATCTGTGTCTAGAAAGATCTATTACCGAGTCTGGAAGACTTACATTTCTTGGTGTTCTTCACATAAATTCTCTTGGCATTCTTTTAGAATTCCTAGAATTTTACAATTTCTTCAAGATGGTTTGGATAAGGGTTTGTCTGCAAGTTCCTTGAAAGGACAAATCTCTTCTCTTTCTGTTCTTTTTCACAGAAAGATTGCTAACCATCCTGATATTCATTGTTTTGTACAGGCTTTGGTTCGTATCAAGCCTGTCATTAAGTCAATCTCTCCTCCTTGGAGTCTCAATTTGGTTTTGAGGGCTTTACAGGCTCCTCTGTTTGAGCCTATGCATTCTCTGGATATTAAATTACTTTCTTGGAAAGTTTTGTTCCTTTTGGCCATCTCTTCTGCTAGAAGAGTTTCTGAGTTATCTGCTCTTTCTTGTGAATCTCCTTTTCTGATTTTTCATCAGGATAAGGCGGTGTTGCGGACTTCATTTAATTTTTTACCTAAGGTTGTGAATGCTAACAACATTAGTAGAGAAATTGTTGTCCCTTCATTGTGTCCTAATCCTAAGAATTCTCTGGAGAGATCTTTACATTCTTTGGATGTAGTAAGAGCTTTGAAATATTATGTTGAAGCTACTAAAGATTTCAGAAAGACTTCTAGTCTATTTGTTATCTTTTCTGGTTCTAGGAAAGGTCAGAAGGCTTCTGCCATTTCTTTGGCGTCTTGGTTAAAGTCTTTGATTCATCATGCTTATGTAGAGTCGGGTAAATCCCCGCCTCAAAGGATTACGGCTCATTCTACTAGGTCAGTTTCTACTTCCTGGGCTTTTAAGAATGAAGCTTCTGTTGATCAGATTAGCAAAGCAGCAACTTGGTCTTCTTTGCATACTTTTATTAAATTCTACCATTTTGATGTTTTCTCTTCTTCTGAAGCAGTTTTTTGGTAGAAAAGTACTTCACACAGCTGTTTCAGTTTGATTCTTCTGCTTATAATTTCATTTTTTTTCATTATAAGATTAAAACTTTTTGATTTGGGTTGTGGATTATTTTTTCAGCGGAATTGGCTGTCTTTATTTTATCCCTCCCTCACTAGTGACTCTTGCGTGGAAGTTCCACATCTTGGGTATCTGCTATCCCATACATCACTAGCTCATGGACTCTTGCTAATTAGATGAAAGAAAACATAATTTATGTAAGAACTTACCTGATAAATTCATTTCTTTCATATTAGCAAGAGTCCATGAGGCCCACCCTTTTTTGTGGTGGTTATGATTTTTTTGTATAAAGCACAATTATTCCAATTCCTTATTTTTGATGCTTTCGCTCCTTTCTTATCACCCCACTTCTTTGCTATTCATTAAACTGAATTGTGGGTGTGGTGAGGGGTGTATTTATAGGCATTTTGAGGTTTGGGAAACTTTGCCCCTCCTGGTAGGAATGTATATCCCATACGTCACTAGCTCATGGACTCTTGCTAATATGAAAGAAATTAATTTATCAGGTAAGTTCTTACATAAATTATGTTATTTTGGACGGACAACATGAGTGTAGTGCATGCAATTAATAATTTGGCTTCAAAATCAAAGCCAGTCATTAAACTGTTGCGATTACTAGTAATGAGGTGTATGCAAAGTAACATCACATTTACAGCAACCCATGTGCCCGGGGTGAAAAATATATTGGCAGATGCGCTATCACAGGGTAAATGGGAGGTGTTCTGGAAATTGGCTCCTAACGCAGAAAAAAATAGAACAGCTTGCCCATGCTATCTTTGGCAGGTGGTGAATCCGAAAGCATCCTTGGGGATTTGGTAAAACAATCCCTTGCCCCCAGAACGTGGAACAACTACACAAGGTACTGGGGGGAATGGGGAGCATTCCTGGAACAAAGACAGGGACAGGTCAATTCTTTAACTACCCTATGCGAGTATTTGGCTACACAAAAGAGGAAGGGGTCAAAAAGGGCCTAATCAAGGCAAAACTAGCCGCAGTATCATTTTTTAGTCAGCTGTTTTAACACAGGGACTACTCAAAGCAGTTTATGATTAAGAAAGTGGTGAAAGGATGGGATAAGGGTAACCCAGAAAAAGACCAAAGGGAACCCATAACAAAAGAAAGACTGGCTTCAATTTTGAAAGAATTAAAGAATATTTGTAATGACGATTTCGAAACGAGATTATTTAAAGCGTTAAACGCAGTATCCTTTGCAGGAGCATTTAGAGTAAATGAAGTGGTAGCAAAAAAAAACAAAAAAGACCAGCAAGGGGGAATACTTTTTAATCAGGTTCGATTGTACAAAGACTCCATTATGGTGTATGTGAGGAGGTCAAAAACGGACCCAGAGGGAAAGGGGTGTTGGGTATCCATTAACAAAGACATGGATAAGGGAACATGCCCGCTAAGAAACCTGCATAATTATATGGCTAGTTAACCAAAAGGGGGGAACCAACTGTTTACACACGCAAAGGGAGAACCAGTTTTTATTTTTCAATTCAGGCAAATTCTGAAATTAACAGTTCAAAAGTTGGGTTGGGAGGCATCCAGGTATAACACCCACTCGTTTAGAATAGGAGCAGCGACATCAGCAGTGTTAAGCGGAGCAACAGAAGGAGAGATTAAGAAGCTAGGCAGGTGGAGATCTATCTGTTTCAAAACATATGTAAGACCATAAAAAAAAATATATATATATATATATATATATATATATATATATATATATATTCTGTTAATTGGGAAAAAACGACTAAAACGCAGGGAAGCCTGAGTTTTTAACAATGGTAAATTGTAATGTGTCATTGTCCCCTCTGTTTCCGTACAGGTAAAAGGGAAAGGGCGGTGAGAGTATGGATAGTGGGACACTCCTACATACACTGGTCAGCAGTCAAAGCGGCAAAGGATAATTCTCAACAATTGGGCTTCCACCTTAGCAAAGCATCAATAAGATGGCTAGGGAGGAGAGGCATGAGATGGGGGAACCTGACGCAAATGATTAACCAGGCTGCGGCAAGGTGGGGGGACCCAGCCATCATAGTAATACACTTGGGGGGAAATGACATAGGATATTGGCAGAATATAGATGTGATCGAGCCATCAAGTCAGATTTACAGTGGCTTACTACTAAATGGAAACACATTAGACTAGTGTGGTCCCCCATAATTTCAAGGCAGACCTGGGGTGGAGTAGAGTCACAGAGAGGAGCTTTCCGGGCAAGGAAAAGAATCAATAGTGCGATTACAAAATTTATCATGACCCTGCACGGGCCAGAAAGGCATGGATGTGTAGCACATGGCAGAATAAAGGCGGATTGCGCGGAACTGTACAGGCCGGATGGGGTACACTTATCAGATGACGGTTTAGATATCTTTCTGGAAGATATAAAGGTCACATTGCAGAGCATGGTAAGTAGAGGTCACAGTAGACAAGGTTAGGAATAGGGTGATGAGGTGGCGGCAAAAGAGTCCCATCTTTTTGTGGTCAAAAGAGTCCCCTCTTTTTGTTGAGGGTTATTGGTGGCAGTAATTTGCGGCCAGTATTGGTGCACAGTTTGACCGAGTAACGCACAGGGCGTAAGTCGAACTATAGGCCTACGACCCCAACGGGCGAGCCGGTATAACACTTCCACATGCCCAATGGAGCGTTTGGTGCGGTGTAAGTTAAGCACATAATGGGCTGGCTGGGGGAGCGCGGGCTCCCTCCTTGTTTGAGAATAATTCGGTGTTAATTGGTAAGTCCGCCACAATTTAAGGGGGTTTAGTTAGGGGACTCATTGCCATTACTGATGTGTATATAAATAAAGTGACCTTTACAAATTTTTGCCACTAAATCGGAGTTGTGTGTTTATTGGGGGAAGGGAACAAGATGAGCCCGTTTTGTCGAATAGGAGGTTGGCTATAACGAAATATAGTCTTACGAAGGGAACAATTGGCCCTAAGCCACTTTCTCTTTCCTATTTTTGATGTATGTTTATTTGATGCTATAATAAATGCTGGATAACCTCAAACTTAACAGTTACTACACAGACACCCCAAGTGCTGCACTCTGTGTGTAATAAGGAAGAACACAAATCAGTGTCTGCTACTAATCTGGTGTTGAATCGTTCTGACTGAAGTTCAGTCAGAATGATTCAACACCAGCTTAGTAACTAGCGGTGACTCCTCACTTGTCACTACTTTCTCGCCTTTTGCTGCTTCTTTCTCACTGCCCGGTGTTCTGTCAGACCGGCTGGCTGCCCACTGCACTGACTCCACGTGCTGTTGCTCCTGCCTGCTGCCGTATCTGCAGCATTGTGTACACGGCCTGGGTGGGTGGAGCAAGCGCTATGGCTGCAGGTGGTGTGTGGTGATAATATGTGAACCGGAGTCATCCACACAAAGGCCGTCCACATATTGCAGATGCAGGGGCTGTCCCAGCTGCCTGTATAGGAGTCTTCTGAAGTCCTTCCACTTCACATGATAGTGATGACCCAGTCCCCGCACACATTAGTCACACACTCCACCACCACAGTATAAATGTGACAGGCGAGTGGCTCCAGTCCAGAATCCAGCAGCCAAAAATAAAAAAAAATATCTTGCTTTACCATGATGCATGCAGGGAACACATGCTAAGTTGCAAGACTTACGTTTGTGGAGAGTGCCGGGTGCTCAGTAGCACTTGTAAAGCAAGCAGCGCTGCGTGTTTGTCTTTGGTGTGTAATGTAACGGTTACTGTAACCCCTCCCCCATGCAGTCAGTTTTAGCCAATGAGAGGATAGAGCCTCTCTTTTTTTTTTTTTTTTGGACATCTGAGACTTAACGGTCGAATGGAAACTGAATGGATGCCTTAAAAAATTGTTGATAGGGGCAGGCTGAGCATGTGTTAAGTGCTCTCAAACAGGGAAGATATTAAAAACACCCTTATATGATAAATCTTGATATTTTCAAGCTTTTTATTTTGTTATTATTATCTTAAACTAACCCCCACCCTCTGCCCCTCCTGAAAAAATATAACCTGACTATCCTACCACCATGCATTTGAATTTTATGGATGAAGAACTACCTCTGACCGGATCTCTTTGCATTAAAGGAGGATGTCCTAAGATGATGTGCTTCTGGTGAAGACTTACAATATCCATGAAAATTCGTCAGCTTTGAGGCTAGAGAAAGACTCCAAAATTGATATGGTGATTGAGAATCGAAAGTTTCCATATACCAGGACACCAAGAAGGGCACAAGCACCCAATATAAAGAAAGTTTCGTTTGCCAGTGGCTGCATATCCTAGAGGCGACATCCTTATCCAACATTACCGAATCATCCTTACCTCATTCGATTGAGGGTTTTTAATGTAAGTGCATACCCTTAGGGGGATACATACAAGATTTGAAGAAGTTGAAATCTGAATTTTCCATTTGCCTGCTACATTGGGACACTAAAAGGAACTTTTTTATTACCTTATGAACATTTATGTCCTACCCTGGTGTACTTCCTAATCTGTGTCCCTATTTGCTATAACCCCAGTACTTTATACCTACGTACGGTACTATATGTGCATTTATTGTTTGAATATATGTTATCCTTAAGTATTGATCTATACATTATTTATAGCCTTTAAATAGGCTATTATACTCATTACCTTGCTCACGCTGCACCATCTCTTTACATCTTGTGTACTCATATTATAAAACATACCATTATAATTAGTACCATTCATCACTAAGTTCTTACCAATATCCCTAAATCTCATAACCTACGTTGCTGCATTCTGCAACTGTATCCATGGAAATGTCTTTACTAAGCCATCAAGTTTATACAAGAATTAACCAGTACAAAAAATAGTGTGCAAAAATTTATACTAACCTGTATCAAATTGAGTATCTATATGTGGCCCAATTGATCAAATGACGATCAATGTAAAAGTGCTATGACTTGCTATATAATCTAGGATCCTAATTTAGCTTCCCAATGTGAGTGATATATGTATAAAGCTAGTGGATCATGTGTGGTAACCATATATAAACTTAAAGATAAATATCCAAGATCTTAATTATGAGGCTTATATGATCGTGAACTTATTGTGGTATAAACACATTATATAGTGGATGATCCAATGCATGTGTCCTAATATACTATGTATACTATGCAGTGGATGATCTTAAGCATATGTCCTGATATCCTATGTAAACGATACCATAGGACTTAAGATCAATTTCTCATTGTAGTCTATCAGTGTTTAGCTGCTGGTGGTAAAATTTCGATGTGATCACCAAAAATTAGACTGTCTACATTACCCTTATATTATATCAGTGTGTGTTAAGTGTTTGAATTTGATAGAATTCGTGCATGTAAATGTTCATGTCCTGATCTTCTTATATAAAGGCTAAAGCCATAGCAGTATGATACTGAGTGGCTTTATCTGCTTGTACCTGCTTGAATGGGAGCCTGATCTACAGCATTTTACCTCAAAGTGTGATTCTAATGATGAACTATTCGCAATGCAAAATGTTACATATTATTGGACATGAATATGAATTGAGGTGTTGTACATTTACGTTTTTTTGCCATGTAGATGAATTGATGGCTATTTGTTTTTATAGATCAATCCAATTTGAGATACTGAAAATGTATGTATGCACAAATTGATGTTAGCGTAAACACATAAATCTGACACCTATGTAACCAAACACTGATACTACCAGGTGTTATGGATACTAATTAAGGCCTAGATTTAGAGTTGGGCGGTAGCCGTCAAAACCAGCGTTAGAGGCTCCTAACGCTGGTTTTTACCGCCCGCTGGTATTTGGAGTCATTCAGGAAAGGGTCTAACGCTCACTTTCCAGCCACGACTTTTCCATACCGCAGATCCCCCTACGCCATTTGCATATCCTATCTTTTCAATGGGATCTTTCTAACGCCGGTATTTAGAGTCTTGGCTGAAGTGAGCGTTAGAAATCTAACGACAAAACTCCAGCCGCAGAAAAAAAACAGGAGTTAAGAGCTTTTTGGGCTAACGCCGGTTCATAAAGCTCTTAACTTCTGTGCTCTAAAGTACACTAATACCCATAAACTACCTATGTACCCCTAAACCGAGGTCCCCCCACATCGCCACCACTATATTACATTTTTTAACCCCTAATTTGCCGTTCCGTACACCGCGGCCACCTACGTTATCCCTATGTACCCCTAATCTGCTGCCCCTAACACCGCCGACCCCTATATTATATTTATTAACCCCTAATCTGCCGCCCCCAACGTCGCCGCCGCCACCTACCTAAAATAATTAACCCCTAATCTGCCGACCGGAGCTCACCGCTACTATAATAAATGTATTAACCCCTAATCCGCCTCACTCCTGCCTCAATAACCCTATAATAAATAGTATTAACCCCTAATCTGCTCTCCCTAACATCGCTGACACCTAACTTCAAGTATTAACCCCTAATCTGCTGTCCGTAGCTCACCGCTACTCTACTAAATTTTTTAACCCCTAAAGCTATGTCTAACCCTAACACTAACACCCCCCTAAGTTAAATATAATTTTTATCTAACGAAATAAATTAACTCTTATTAAATAAATTATTCCTATTTAAATCTAAATACTTACCTGTAAAATAAACCCTAATATAGCTACAATATAAATAATAATTATATTGTAGCTGTTTTAGGATTAATATTTATTTTACAGGCAACTTTGTAATTATTTTAACCAGGTACAATAGCTATTAAATAGTTAAGTAATAGTTACCTAGTTAAAATAATTAC
The DNA here is from genome assembly GCF_027579735.1 of Bombina bombina. Lineage (NCBI taxonomy): Eukaryota > Metazoa > Chordata > Amphibia > Anura > Bombinatoridae > Bombina > Bombina bombina. Next base: position 1,015,959,660 of record NC_069500.1, on the reverse strand, counting down.
AAAATTACCTGTAAAATAAATCCTAACCTAAGTTACAATTAAACCTAACACTACACTGATCGGAACAGCCAATAGAATGCGAGCTCAATCTGATTGGCTGATTGGATCAGCCAATCGGATTGAACTTGAATCTGATTGGCAGATTCCATCAGCCAATCAGAATATTCCTACCTTAATTCCGATTGGCTGATAGAATCTTATCAGCCAATCGGAATTCGAGGGACGCCATCTTGGATGACGTCATTTAAAGGATCCGTCATTCGGCGAGTAGGCGTCGGTTGAAGAGGATGGATCCACGTCGGCTGGGAAGAAGATGGCTCCGCTCCGCTCCAGAAGAAAGAAGATTGAAGATGCCGCTTGATAGAAGACTTCATCCCGATGATGGACTTCCGACTTCAGCCCGATGATGGAGTTCTTCAGCCGCCGCTTGGATCAAGACTTCGGACCCTCTTCTGGAACGATCGCTGAACCCGGTGAGGTGAAGACAAGGTAGGGAGATCTTCAGGGGCTTAGTGTTAGGTTTATTTAAGGGGGGTTTGGGTTAGATTAGGGGTATGTGGGTGGTGGGTTGTAATGTTGGGGGGGGGGGGTATTGTATGTTTTTTTTTTTACAGGCAAAAGAGCTGAATTCTTTGGGGCATGCCCTGCAAAGGGCCCTTTTCAGGGCTGGTAAGGTAAAAGAGCTTTTCTATTTTAATTTTAGAATAGGGTAGGGCATTTTTTTATTTTGGGGGGCTTTGTTATTTTATTAGGGGCTTAGAGTAGGTGTAATTAGTTTAAAATTGTTGTAATATTTTTCTAATGCATTAGCCAAGAGAATTTATATTTATTAAATACATTTAACATATACTTAATGTTTTATTCTTGGCTAATTCGTCAAAGCTCAATTAAACAGGGAAATGTTGGTAGATTATAAAGTATTTACGTTTCTGTTTATATTTACATATTTACATATTATATACTATACTGATTACAATGAAACCACATTCTCAGTATATCCATTTACCCCAATACATATTCCTAGTATCCACTCAAGGTCTGATTGTGTTTTAGAAATTCTGCCACAGTGTTTTTGTATTAACTTGATTAGGATGGCTATTTAAGAGTTGATTGGCCATCAGTAAGCATCTACGATTAAGGCATACTAGCCGAAACGCGTCAGATGCTACTCTGAACAGCACTGCCTCTGTGCAGTTTTTACTACTTGACATGTAGTTTCCTGTGACAAAAGGAATTAAAGTTTATTCAAACTCTACCTGAGGCTCGCTGGTTTTCTTTTCATGTTTGGAAATATTTTTCTGTTTGTAAATATTTTTTTATTTTTTGTAACTTAGTTATTTTTTATTTTTTGTACTTTAGTTAGTTTATTTCATTGTATTTATTTGTAGGTATTGTATTTAATTAATTTATTGATAGTGTAGTGTTAGGTTTAATTTTAGATAATTGTAGGTATTATATTTAATTTATTTATTGATAGTGTAGTGTTAGGTTTAATTGTAACTTAGGTTAGGATTTATTTTACAGGTAATTTTGTAATTATTTTAACTAGGTAACTATTAAATAGTTCTTAACTATTTAATAGCTATTGTACCTGGTTAAAATAATTACAAAGTTGCCTGTAAAATAAATATTAATCCTAAAATAGCTACAATATAATTATTATTTATATTGTAGCTATATTAGGGTTTATTTTACAGGTAAGTATTTAGATTTAAATAGGAATAATTTATTTAATAAGAGTTAATTTATTTCGTTAGATAAAAATTATATTTAACTTAGGGGGGTGTTAGTGTTAGGGTTAGACTTAGCTTTAGGGGTTAAAAAATTTAGTAGAGTAGCGGTGAGCTACGGTCGGCAGATTAGGGGTTAATACTTGAAGTTAGGTGTCGGCGATGTTAGGGAGAGCAGATTAGGGGTTAATACTATTTATTATACGGTTATTGAGGCGGGAGTGAGGCGGATTAGGGGTTAATACATTTATTATAGTAGTGGTGAGCTCAGGTCGGCAGATTAGGGGTTAATTATTGTAGGTAGGTGGCGGCAACGTTGGGGCGGCAGATTAGGGGTTAATAAATATAATATAGGGGTCGGCGGTGTTAGGGGCAGCAGATTAGGGGTACATAGGGATAATGTAGTTTGCAGCGGTGTACGGAGCGGAAGATTAGGGGTTAATAATAATATGCAGGGGTCAGCGATAGCGGGGGCGGCAGATTAGGGGTTAATAAGTGTAAGGTTAGGGGTGTTTAGACTCGGGGTACATGTTAGGGTGTTAGGTGCAGACTTAGGAAGTGTTTCCCCATAGAAAACAATGGGGCTGCATTAAGAGCTGAACGCTGCTTTTTTGCAGGTGTTAGGTTTTTTTTCAGCTCAAACGACCCCATTGTTTTCTATGGGGGAATCGTGCACGAGCACGTTTTTGAAGCTGGCCGCGTCCGTAAACAACACTGGTATTTAGAGTTGCAGTGGCGGTAAATATGCTCTACGCTCCCTTTTTGGAGCCTAACGCAGTCATTCTGTGAACTCTAAATACCAGCTGTATTTAAAAAATGCTGGAGAAAAAAAGCACGCGTAGCTAACGCACCCCTTTGGCCGCCAAACTCTAAATCTAGCCATAAGGAAACACACCCTTCCTGTAGGGAGGCTAAGGTTAGTTTGTATTAGGCAGTACACATAAAAAGCAGGATAGAAGCATGGTAAATATTATGCCTGAGGAAACAGCTTGTATGCCGAGAAACGCGTTGTATTTTTAGGGGGCAAGATTGTACATCCCCAATCCACTCATTTGTACATTTATTTTTAATCTGTTTTTATATATTAAATAGTATTTTCTTTTACAAGATATGACGAGTCCACGTTTTCATCCTTACTTATGGGATATCGCCTCCTGGTCAGCAGGAGGAGGCAAAGAGCACCACAGCAGAGCCGTATATATAGCTCCTCCCTACCCTCCCACCCCAGTCATTCTCTTTGCCTGTGTTAGTGATAGGAAGAGGTAAAGTGAGGTGTTAGTTTTAGATTCTTCAATCAAGAGTTTTTTATTTTTAAATGGTGCCAAAGTGTACTATTTTATTACCGGGCATCTTCTGGAATAACACCAATTATTCTACCGGAACTTGTGAGGTTTTAGTCTCACTATGCCTCCTATATTGGTGCTGCCTGGATATGGACTTAGTGAATTTTCCTAAGACCTTTATGTCTTCACAGGACCTCAGGAGGAAGAGTGGACCTCTTGGCACTGTGAGTATTTTCATGCTGTTCCTCAGCATGGAGGTAAGTGCAGTCTTTTTATTTCTGGGGCTCTGACAGCACATCTCAGAACTGACTGTACTCTACTCTGACAGTTGGGGGTTATGGGCTCTGACAAGGGTCTCCCTGAACAATTATGTTTGGTACTTGTATAACGTTTCTCAACCAACACAATGTTAAGTTTTCCAGACAGTCCGGAATTTCAATCATTAGCCAGAAGTGCTGGGAGGTTTACTGTAGTACTTAGATGGGAGTACTGTAATGGGCAGAACTCTGTTTATTATGTTTAATATTATGTTTAACATTATGTGTATATAACGCTGGGGGTAGTGTTATATGAGACTATGACCTTAACTTGATTCCGGTACATGGCGATGCCTTTGTTTTTTTACTGGGTTCTGTGCTTCATTTCCGCCCACGATGGGCGGGGACTTATTTTGTGTGCTTATCCGCGCAGTTGCGTCTCAGTTGAGTTCTGGTGGGGTACTTGAGCAGTGTTCTCTTACGGCTCCTAAGTCCGCTTGTCACGTTTGTCTACAGGCGATCTTAGGCACGCTGTTCGGAAGGTAGCGGTGGTCACGTGGAGGCAGGTAGGAGCCGCAGCGGAGCTGTGGCAGAGTGACTGTGTGTTTTTTTCTCTGGGCACCAGTGGATATTATATCAGGGGCCATGGAAGGAGTGTGGAGTATAAATTAAACCGCACCTGCTTATATTCATTTTAATTCGACAGAGTTTACTATTTAAAGATACAGTACACTTTTTATTTGAACTGATTTTTCTGTTCTTTATCAGTGATTTGACCACGCTTGCCTTTGCTTCTCCTGTTATTATGGAGGACATTGAACACAGTACTTGTCCTATGTGTTTAGATGCCATTGTGGAACCCCCTGTTACACTTTGTCCCCCATGTATTGAGAGGGCTTTACAGTGTAAAGAACAAATTTTCTTTAATAAAGACATATCTAATGAATATCCTCAGACTGATGAGAGTCAGGGTATGCCACTACTTTCTCCCCAAGCGTAACAGCCTTTAACGCCTGCACAGGTGATGCCATGTTCTTCAATGGCGTCTGCTTCATTTACTCTGCAGGATATGGCTGCAGTTATGTCATCCACTCTTACAGAAGTTTTATCTAAGTTGCCAGTGTTACAAGACAAACACAGCAGGACAGAGGCCCATGTGGTCCCTGCAACTTCTGATGCTTTAATGGCTATCTCCGATATATCTTCCCAGGGCTCTGATTTGGGGGTAGGGAGGCCCTGTCGGAGGGGAAACTGTCTGACTCAGGAAGTGCATTGCCCCAGACATATTTGGACTTCATGGCTTTCAGGTTTAAACTTGAACACCTCCGTCTGTACTGCGGGAGGTTTTGATGAGTCTGGACGACTTTGACTCTATTGTGGTACCACCAGAGAAATTGTGTAAGATGGACAAATACTTAGAGGTTCCTTCTTATTCTGATGTCTTTCCGGTTCCTAAGAGAATTTCGGAAATTGTTACCTTCCCCTATTTTTAAGAAAATGTACCCTATAGCTGACACCATTCGGGACTCTTGGCAAACGGTCCCTAAGGTGGAGGGAGCTATCTCTACTCTGGCTAAGCATACGACTATTGAGAACAGTTGTGCTTTCAAGGACCCTATGGATAAAAAGTTGGAGGGTCTTCTAAAAAAGCTATTTGTTCACCAAGGGTTTTTATTACAACCGACGGCCTGCATTGTACCAGTCACAACTGCGGCTGCCTTTTGGTTTAACGCCTTAGAAAGAGTCTCTTAAGACTGAGACTTCTTTAGAGGAAATAATGGATAGAATTAAGGCCCTTAAGCTGGCTAATTCTTTTGTTATGGATGCCGCCTTTCAGATCGCCAAGTTGGCAGCTAAGAATGCAGGATTTTCAATTTTAGCACGCAGAGCCTTATGGTTAAAATCCTGGTCTGCGGATGTGTCCTCTAAATCCAAGCTTTTGGCTATTCCTTTCAAAGGAAAGACCCTGTTCGGGCCTGACTTGAAAGAGATAATTTCTGACATTAAGGGAGGTAAGGGTCACCTCCTCCCTCAGGATAAGACATCTAAGCAACGGGGTAGACAGAGTAATTTTCATTCCTTTTGAAATTTCAAGGGAGTCCCCTCTTCCTCTTTCACTAAACAGGAAGGGAATTTTGCACAAGCCAAGTCCATCTGGAGACCCAACCAGGCTTGGAACAAGGGTAAACAACCCAAGAAGCCCACTGCTGCTCCCAAAACAGCATGAAGGGGTGGCCCCCGATCCGGGACCGGATCTAGTAGGGGGAAGACTTTCTCTCTTTGTTCAAGCATGGATACGAGACGTTCAGGATCCCTGGACACTAGAAATCATGTCTCAAGGGTATTGGAGTTCAAAAATTCCTTCCCAAGGGGAAGGTTTCTTCTTTCACCATTGTCTGTAGACCAGATATAAAGAGAGGCGTTCTTACATCATGTAAAAGACCTCTCCACTATGGGAGTAATTCGTCCTGTTCCAAAACAGGAACAGGGGCAGGGATTTTACTCAAATCTTTTTGTGGTTCCCAAAAAAGAGGGAACGTTCCGACCCATTTTAGATCTCAAGAGTCTAAACAAATAAGATGGAGACCATTCGGACAATTCTTCCATTGATCCAGGAGAGTCAATATATGACTACCGTGGAGTTAAAGGATGCATATCTTCATATTCCTATCCACAGAGATCATCACAAGTTTCTGAGCCTTTCTGGACAAAAAATTTCAGTTTGTGGCATTTCCCTTCGGGCTGGCCACAGCACCCAGGATCTTTACAAAGGTTCTAGGGTCTCTGCTGGCGGTTCTCAGGCCATGGGGCATTGCAGTGGCGCCTTATCTAGATGATATTCTGATCCAGATGGCGTCACATCAGCTGACAAAGTTTCATACCGACATGGTTCTATCCTTTCTAAGGACTCATGGGTGAAAGGTGAATCTAGAAAAGAGTTCACTAATTCCACAGACAAGGGTTCCTTTCCTGGGAACTCTAATAGACTCTATGGGGCCCATTTATCAAAGGGCTTGCGGACCTGATCCGACAGTGCGGATCAGGTCCGCAAGACCTCGCTAAATGCAGAGAGCAATACGCTCTCCGCATTTAACATTGCACCAGCAGCTCACAAGAGCTGCTGGTGCAACGCTGCCCCCTGCTGACTCGTAGGCCAATCGACCGCCAGCAGGGAGCTGTCAATCAACCCGATCGTATTCGATCGGGTTGATTTCTGGCGATTCCTGTCCGCCTGCTCAGAGCAGGCGGACAGGGTTATGAAGCAGCGGTCTTTATACCGCTGCTTCATAAGTTGTGTTTCTGGCGAGTCTGAAGACTCGCCAGAAACACGGCCCTTCAAGCTCCGTACAGAGCTTGATAAATGGGCCTGTAAGTCCATGAAAATCTTCTTAACGGAAGTCAGAAAGTTAAAGATTTTGATTACATGCCGATCCCTTCAGTCCAATCCTCGGCCATCAGTGGCTCAGTGCATGGAGGTAATTGGATTGATGGTAGCGGCAATGGACATCATTCGGTTTGCTAGTTTTCATCTCAGACCTCTACAGCTGAGCATGCTCAGTCAGTGGAATGGAGATTATGCAAATTTGTCTCCTCAGATAGATCTGGATCAAGAGACAAGAGACTCTCTTCTTTGGTGGTTGTCGCAGGATCATCTGTCACAAGGGACGTGCTTCTGCAGACCCTCATGGGTGATAGTGATAACGGATGCCAGTCTACTAGGATGGGGAGCAGTCTGGAATTCCCTGAAGGCTCAGGGTGTGTGGACTTGGCCAGAGTCTCTACTTCCAATAAATATTCTGGAGTTGAGGGCAATATTCAACATGCTTCAGGCTTGGCCTCAGTTGGCTGCAGCCAAATTCATCCATTTTCAGTCAGACAACATCACGACTGTGGCTTATATCAATCATCAGGGAGGAACAAGGAGTTCCTTGGTGATGACGGAAGTATCCAAGATAATTCAGTGGGCGGAGGCTCACTCTTGTTATCTGTCAGCAATCTACATCCCAGGAGTGGACAATTGGGAAGCGGATTTTTGAGCAGACAGATGTTTCATCCGGGGGAATGGGAACTCCATCCGGAGGTTTTTGCTGCCCTGACTCTCAGATGGGGCAGACCGGAGCTGGATCTTATGGCGTCTTGTCAGAATACCAAGCTCCCGAGAAACAGATACAGGTCCAGGAATCCTCAGGCCGAACTGATAGATGCCTTGGCAGTGCCTTGGTCATTCAACCTAGCTTATGTGTTTCCACCGTTTGCTCTCCTTCCCCGGGTGATTGCTCGGATCAAACAGGAGAGGGCTTCAGTGATTCTCATCACTCCTGCATGGCCTTGCAGGACTTGGTATGCCAATCTGGTGGACATGTCCTCTCTGCCACCATGGAAGCTTCCATTGAGGCAGGACCTTCTCATTCAGGGATCCTTCCATCATCTAAATCTAGTTTCTCTACAGCTGACTGCTTGGAGATTGAACGCTTGATTTTATCTAAGCAAGGGTTCTCTGATGTGGTTATTGATACCTTGATTCAGGCGCGTAAGCCTGTTGCTAGAAAGATTTATCATAAGATATGGCGTAAATATCTTTATTGGTGCGAATCCAAGGGATACTCATGGAGTAAGATCAGGATTCCTAAGATTTTGTCCTTTCTCCAAGAAGGATTGGAGAAGGGATTATCAGCTAGTTCCTTGAAGGGACAAATTTCTGCTTTGTCAATTCTACTACACAAGCATCTGGCGGATGTCCCAGACGTTCACGGCTAGATTTAGAGTTCTGCAGCCAAAGGGGTGCGTTAGCTACGCGTGCTTTTTTTCCCCCGCACCTTTTAAATACCGCTGGTATTTAGAGTTCACAGAATGGCTGCGTTAGGCTCCAAAAAAGGGAGCGTAGAGCATATTTAACGCCACTGCAACTCTCGATACCAGCGGTGCTTACGGACGCGGCCAGCTTCAAAAACGTGCTCGTGCACGATTCCCCCATAGAAAACAATGGGGCTGTTTGAGCTGAAAAAAAACACCTGCAAAAAAGCAGCGTTCAGCTCCTAACGCAGATACATTGTTTCCTATGGGGAAACACTTCCTAAGTCTGCACCTAACACTCTAACATGTACCCCGAGTCTAAACACCCCTAGCCTTACACTTATTAAGCCCTAATCTGCTGACCCCGCTATCGCTGACACCTGCATATTATTATTAACCCCTAATCTGCCGCTCCATATACCGCCGCTACCTACATTATACCTATGTACCCCTATATTATATTTATTAACCCCTAATCTGCCCCCCACAATGTCGCCTCCACCTACCTACAATAATTAACCCCTAATCTGCTGACCGAACTGCACCGCTACTATAATAAATGTATTAACCCCTAATCCGCCTCACTCCCGCCTCAATAACCCTATAATAAATAGTATTAACCCCTAATCTGCCCTCCCTAACATCGCCGACACCTAACTTCAAACATTAACCCCTAATCTGCCGACCGGATCGCACCGCTACTATAATAAATGTATTAACCCCTAAAGCTAATTCTAACCCTAACACTAACACCCCCCTAAGTTAAATATAACTTAAATCTAACAAAATAAATTAACTCTTATTAAATAAATGATTCCTATTTAAAGCTACTTACCTGTAAAATAAACCCTAATATAGCTGCAATATAAATTATAATTATATTGTAGCTATTTTAGGATTTATATTTATTTTACAGGTAACTTTGTAATTATTTTAACCAGGTACAATAGCTATTAAATAGTTAATAACTATTTAATAGTTACCTAGTTAAAATAATTACAAAATTACCTGTAAAATAAATCCTAACCTAAGTTACAATTAAACCTAACACTACACTATCAATAAATAAATTAAATAAAATACCTACAATTGCCTACAATTAAACCTAACACTACACGATCAATAAATTAATTAAATACAATACCTACAAATAAATACATTTAAATAAACTAACTAAAGTACAAAAAATGAAAAAGAACTAAGTTACAAAAAATAAAAAAATATTTACAAACATTAGAAAAATATTACAACAATTTTAAACTAATTACACCTACTCTAAGCCCCCTAATAAAATAACAAAGCCCCCCAAAATAAAAAAATGCCCTACCCTATTCTAAATTAAAAAAGTTCAAAGCTCTTTTACCTTACCAGCCCTTAAAAGGGCCCTTTGTGGGGCGTGCCCCAAAGAATTCAGCTCTTTTGCCTGTAAAAGAAAAATACAACCCCCCCCAACATTAAAACCCACCACCCACATACCCCTAATCTAACCCAAACCCCCCTTAAATAAACCTAACACTACCCCCCTGAAGATCATCCTACCTTGTCTTCACCACACCGGGTATCACACCGATCCGTCCTGGCTCCGAAGTCTTCATCCAAGACCAAGCAGTGGCTGGCGATCCATAATCCGGCTGAAGTCTTCTATCAAGCGTCGGCTGAAGAGGTCCAGAAGAGGCTCCAAAGTCTTCATCCTATCCGGGAAGAAGAGGCGATCTGGACCGTCAACCATCTTGATCCAAGCGGCATCTTCTATCTTCATCCGATGACGAACGGCTCCATCCTGAAGACCTCCAGCGCGGATCTATCCTCTTCTTCTGACGTCCAACTGAAGAATGAAGGTTCCTTTAAGGGACGTCATCCAAGATGGCGTCCCTCGAATTCCGATTGGCTGATAGGATTCTATCAGCCAATCGGAATTAAGGTAGGAAAATTCTGATTGGCTGATGGAATCAGCCAATCAGATTCAAGTTCAATCCGATTGGCTGATTGGATCAGCCAATCAGATTGAGCTTGCATTCTATTGGCTGTTCCGATCAGCCAATAGAATGCGAGCTCAATCTGATTGAATGATCCTACCTTAATTCCGATTGGCTGATAGAATCCTATCAGCCAATCAGAATTCGAGGGACGCCATCTTGGATGACGTCCCTTAAAAGAACCTTCATTCTTCAGTTGGACGTCGGAAGAAGAGGATAGATCCGCGCTGGAGGTCTTCAGGATGGAGCCGTTCATCATCGGATGAAGATAGAAGATGCCGCTTGGATCCAGATGGTTGTCGGTCCGGATTGCCTCTTCTTCCCGGATAGGATGAAGACTTTGGAGCCTCTTCTGGACCTCTTCAGCCGACGCTTGATAGAAGACTTCAGCCGGATTATGGATTGCCAGCCCCTGCTTGGGCTTGGATGAAGACTTCGGAGCCAGGACGGATCGGTGTGATACCCGGTGTGGTGAAGACAAGGTAGGATGATCTTCAGGGGGTTAGTGTTAGGTTTATTTAAGGGGGGTTTGGGTTAGATTAGGGGTATGTGGGTGGTGGGTTTTATTGTTGGGGGGTTGTATTTTTCTTTTACAGGCAAAAGAGCTGAATTCTTTGGGGCATGCCCCACAAAGGGCCCTTTTAAGGGCTGGTAAGGTAAAAGAGCTTTGAACTTTTTTAATTTAGAATAGGGTAGGGCATTTTTTTTATTTTGGGGGGCATTGTTATTTTATTAGGGGGCTTAGAGTAGGTGTAATTAGTTTAAAATTGTTGTAATATTTTTCTAATGTTTTTAAATATTTTTTTATTTTTTGTAACTTAGTTCTTTTTTATTTTTTGTACTTTAGTTAGTTTATTTAAATGTATTTATTTGTAGGTATTGTATTTAATTAATTTATTGATAGTGTAGTGTTAGGTTTAATTGTAGGTAATTGTAGGTATTTTATTTAATTTATTTATTGATAGTGTAGTGTTAGGTTTAATTGTAACTTAGGTTAGGATTTATTTTACAGGTAATTTTGTAATTATTTTAACTAGGTAACTATTAAACAGTTATTAACTATTTAATAGCTATTGTACCTGGTTAAAATAATTACAAAGTTGCCTGTAAAATAAATATTAATCCTAAAATAGCAGCAATATAATTATAATTTATATTGTAGCTATATTAGGGTTTATTTTACAGGTAAGTATTTAGCTTTAAATAGGATTAATTTATTTAATAATAGTTAATTTATTTAGTTAGATTTAAATTATATTTAAGTTAGGGGGGTGTTAGGGTTAGGGTTAGAATTAGCTTTAGGGGTTAAAAAATTTATTAGAATAGCGGTGAGCTAGGGTTATTGAGGCAGGAGTGTGGCGGCTTAGGGGTTAATAACTTTATTATAGTAGTGGTGAGGTCCGCTCGGCAGATTAGGGGAGGTAGGGAGGTGGCGGCGACGTTGGGGGGGGCAGATTAGGGGTTAATAAATATAGGTGTCTGCGGTATTAGGGGCAGCAGATTAGGGGTACATAGGGATAACTTAGCTGGCGGCGGTGTACGGAGCGGCAGATTAGGGGTTAAAAAATTTAATAGAGTGGCGGCGATGTGGGGGGACCTCGGTTTAGGGGTACATAGGTAGTTTATGGGTGTTAGTGTACTTTAGAGCACAGTAGTTAAGAGCTTTATAAACTGGCGTTAGCCCAGAAAGCTCTTAACTCCTGTTTTTTTTCTGCGGCTGGAGTTTTGTTCAGCCACGACTCTAAATACTGGCGTTAGAAAGATCCCATTGAAATGATAGGATACGCAACTGACGTAAGGGGATCAGCGGTATGGAAAAGTCGTGGCTGCAAAGTGAGCGTTAGACCCTTTCCTGACTGACTCCAAATACCAGAGGGTGGTAAAAACCAGCGTTAGGAGCCCCTAACGCTGGTTTTCACGGCTACCGCCCAACTCTAAGTCTAGCCGTCAGTCTTTATGTCAGGCTTTAATCAGAATCAAGCCTGTATTTAAACCTATTGCTCCGCCATGGAGTTTGAATTTAGTTCTCAATGTTCTTCAAGGGGTTCCATTTGAACCCATGCATTCCATAGATATTAAGCTTTCTCCAACATTGGTGTGTCCGGTCCACGGCTTCATCCTTACTTGTGGGAATATCTCTTCCTCAACAGGAAATGGCAAAGAGTCCCAGCAAAGCTGGCCATATAGTCCCTGCTAGGCTCCGCCCACCCCAGTCATTCTCTTTGCCGTTGCACAGGCAACATCTCCACGGAGATGGTTAAGAGTATGTGGTGTTTAGTTGTAGTTTTTTTTATTCTACTATCAAGAGTTTGTTATTTTAAAATAGTGTTGGTATGTACTATTTACTCTGAAACAGAAAAAGATGAAGATTTCTGTTTGTGAGAGGAAGATGATTTTAGCAGACAGTCACTAAAATCGATTGCTGTTTCCACATAGGACTGTTGAGATGAAGTAACTTCAGTTGGGGGAAACAGTTAGCAGACTTTTCTGCTTAAGGTATGACTAGCCATATTTCTAACAAGACTGTGTAATGCTGGAAGGCTGTCATTTCCCCTCATGGGGACCGGTAAGCCATTTTCTTAGTCTCAAACAGAATAAAGGGCTTAATATGGGCTATAAAACTGGTTGACACTTTTATGGGCTAAATCGATTGCTTTATTTGGACATTTTATACATGTTTATGCTGATAATTCACACTTATAAACTTGGGGAACGTTTTTTAACGTCAGGCACTATGTTAGACACCTTTTCCAGTCAGGAAGGGCCTTCCCAGTTGTAGGCTGAGCCTCATTTTCGCGCCATTACTGCGCAGTTGTTTTTGAGAGCAAGACATGCAGATGCATGTGTGAGGACCTGAAAGTAGTTGGAAAAGTTCCTAGAAGGCGTCATTTGGTATCGTATTCCCCTCTGGGCTTGGTAAAGTCACAGCAAAGGCTGTAGCTGGGACTGTATAGGGGTTAAATCTGTAACCGGCTCCGGTTTCGTTATTTTAAGGGTTAAAGCTCTGGTGTGCAATACTTTTAATGCTTTAAGACACTGTGGTGAAATTTTGGTAAATTTTGAACAAATCCTTCATATTTTTTCACATATTCAGTAATAAAGTGTGCTCTGTTTAAAATTTAAAGAGACAGTAACGGTTTTGTTTTAAAACGGTTTTTGTGCTTTATTGACAAGTTTAAGCCTGTTTAACATGTCTGTGCCTTCAGATAAGCTATGTTCTATATGTATGAAAGCCAATGTGTCTCCCCCTTAAAAATTGTGTGATAATTGTGCCATAGCGTCCAAACAAAGTAAGGACAGTACTGCCACAGATAATGAAATTGCCCAAGATGATTCCTCAGATGAAGGGAGTAGACATGGTTCTACATCATCTCCTTCTGTGTCTACGCCAGTTTTGCCCACGCAGGAGGCCCCTAGTACTTCTAGCGCGCCAATGCTTATTACCATGCAACAATTGACGGCTGTAATGGATAACTCCATAGCAAATATTTTATCCAAAATGCCTGCATATAAGAGAAAGAGCAGGAGGGCGCTGATGATAATTGTTCTGTCATACCCTCACACCAATCTGAAGGGGCCATGAGGGAGGTTTTGTCAGATGGGGAAATTTCAGATTCAGGAAAAATTTCTCAACAGGCTGAACCTGATGTTGTGACATTTAAATGTAAATTAGAACATCTCCGCGCACTGCTTAAGGAGGTGTTATCTACTCTGGATGATTGTGACAACTTGGTCATTCCAGAAAAATTATGCAAGATGGACAAGTTCCTAGAGGTTCCGGTGCACCCCGACGCTTTTCCTATACCCAAGCGGGTGGCGGACATAGTGAATAAGGAGTGGGAGAAGCCCGGCATACCTTTTGTTCCCCCTCCTATATTTAAGAAATTATTTCCTATGGTCGACCCCAGAAAGGACTTATGGCAGACAGTCCCTAAGGTCGAGGGGGCAGTTTCTACTCTAAACAAGCGCACTACTATTCCTATCGAAGATAGTTGTGCTTTCAAAGATCCTATGGATAAAAAATTGGAAGGTTTGCTTAAAAAGATTTTTGTACAGCAAGGTTACCTTCTACAACCCATTTTGTGCATTGTTCCTGTCACTACAGCAGCGTGGTTCTGGTTCGAGGAACTAGAAAAGTCGCTCAGTAGAGAGACTCCATATGAGGAGGTTATGGACAGAGTTCACGCACTTAAGTTGGCTAACTCTTTTATTTTAGATGCCGCTTTGCAATTAGCTAGATTAGCGGCGAAAAATTCAGGGTTTGCAATTGTGGCGCGCAGAACGCTTTGGCTAAAGTCTTGGTCAGCGGATGTATCATCCAAGACAAAATTGCTTAACATCCCCTTCAAGGGTAAAACTCTCTTTGGACCAGAATTGAAAGAGATTATCTCAGACATCACTGGGGGAAAAGGTCACGCCCTCCCACAAGATAGGCCTTTCAAGGCCAAGAATAAGTCTAATTTTCGTTCCTTTCGTAATTTCAGGAACGGACCGGCCTCTAATTCTGCATCCTCTAAGCAAGAGGGTAATGCCTCACAGTCCAAACCAGCCTGGAAACCGATGCAAGGCTGGAACAAGGGTAAGCAGACCAAGAAGCCTGCTACCGCTAACAAAACAGCATGAAGGAGTAGCCCCCGATCCGGGACCGGATCTAGTGGGGGGCAGACTCTCTCTCTTTGCTCAGGCTTGGGCAAGAGATGTTCAGGATCCCTGGACGCTAGAAATAGTTTCTCAGGGTTATCTTCTGGAATTCAAGGAACTACCCCCAAGGGGAAGGTTCCACATGTCTCACTTATCCTCAAACCAAATAAAGAGACAGGCGTTCTTACATTGTGTAGAAGACCTGTTAAAGATGGGAGTGATACACCCAGTTCCAATGACGGAACAAGGAATGGGATTTTACTCAAATCTGTTCATAGTTCCCAAAAAAGAGGGAACCTTCAGACCAATTCTGGATTTAAAGATCCTAAACAAATTTCTCAGGGTACCATCGTTCAAAATGGAAACCATTCGAACGATTCTACCCACTATCCAGGAAGGTCAATTTATGACTACCGTGGATCTAAAGGATGCGTACCTACATATTCCTATCCACAAAGAACATCATCAGTTCCTAAGGTTCGCCTTTCTGGACAAACATTACCAGTTTGTGGCCCTCCCATTCGGATTAGCCACTGCTCCAAGGATTTTCACAAAGGTACTCGGGTCCCTTCTAGCGGTTCTAAGACCGAGGGGCATTGCAGTAGTACCATACTTGGACGACATTCTAATACAAGCGTCGTCCCTTTCAAAAGCAAAGGCTCATACAGACATCGTTCTGGCCTTTCTCAGATCTCACGGATGGAAGGTGAACATAGAAAAAAGTTCTCTGTCTCCGTCAACAAGAGTTCCCTTCTTGGGAACAATAATAGATTCCTTAGAAATGAGGATCTTTCTGACAGATGTCAGAAAGTCAAAACTTCTAAGCGCTTGTCAAGTTCTTCATTCTGTTCCATGTCCTTCCATAGCTCAGTGCATGGAAGTAGTAGGGTTGTTGGTTGCAGCAATGGACATAGTTCCTTTTGCGCGAATTCATCTAAGACCATTACAACTGTGCATGCTGAAACAGTGGAATGGGGACTATACAGACTTGTCTCCAGTGATTCAAGTAGATCAGAAGACCAGAGATTCACTCCGTTGGTGGATATCCCTGGACCACCTATCCCAGGGAATGAGCTTCCGCAGACCAGAGTGGGTCATTGTCACGACCGACGCCAGTCTAGTGGGCTGGGGTGCGGTCTGGGAATCCCTGAAAGCTCAGGGACTATGGTCTCGGGAAGAGTCTCTTCTCCTGATAAACATTCTGGAACTAAGAGCGATATTCAATGCTCTCAGGGCTTGGCCTCAGCTTGCAAAGGCCAGATTCATAAGATTCCAATCAGACAACATGACGACTGTTGCGTATATCAATCATCAGGGGGGAACAAGGAGTTCCCTGGCGATGAAAGAAGTAACCAAAATAATACAATGGGCGGAGAATCACTCCTGCCATCTATCTGCGATCCACATCCCAGGTGTGGAAAACTGGGAAGCGGATTATCTGAGTCGTCAGACATTCCATCCGGGGGAGTGGGAACTCCACCCTGAGATTTTTGCCCAGTTGACTCAATTATGGGGCATTCCAGACATGGATCTGATGGCGTCTCGTCAGAACTTCAAGGTTCCTTGCTACGGGTCCAGATCCAGGGATCCCAAGGCGACTCTAGTGGATGCACTAGTAGCGCCTTGGACCTTCAACCTAGCTTATGTGTTCCCACCGTTTCCTCTCATTCCCAGGCTGGTAGCCAGGATCAAACAGGAGAGGGTCTCAGTGATCTTGATAGCTCCTGCGTGGCCACGCAGGACTTGGTATGCAGACCTGGTGAATATGTCATCGGTTCCACCATGGAAGCTACCTTTGAGACAGGACCTTCTTGTTCAGGGTCCATTCCAACATCCAAATCTGGTCTCCCTCCAGCTGACGGCTTGGAGATTGAACGCTTGATTCTATCAAAGCGTGGGTTTTCAGATTCTGTGATTGATACTCTGGTTCAGGCCAGAAAACCGGTAACTAGAAAGATTTACCATAAAATATGTATCTGCTGGTGTGAATCCAAGGGATTCCCTTGGAATAAGATAAAAATTCCTAAGATTCTTTCCTTTCTGCAAGAAGGTTTGGATAAAGGATTATCTGCGAGTTCTCTAAAGGGACAGATTTCAGCTTTATCTGTCTTACTACACAAACGACTGGCAGCTATGCCAGATGTTCAAGCATTTGTTCAGGCTCTGGTTAGGATCAAGCCTGTTTACAGACCATTGACTCCTCCCTGGAGTTTAAATCTAGTTCTTTCAGTTCTTCAAGGGGTTCCGTTTGAACCTCTACATTCCATAGATATTAAGTTGTTATCTTGGAAAGTTTTGTTTTTGGTTGCTATTTCTTCTGCTAGAAGAGTTTCAGAGTTATCTGCTCTGCAGTGTTCTCCGCCCTATCTGGTGTTCCATGCAGATAAGGTGGTTTTGCGTACTAAGCCTGGTTTTCTTCCAAAGGTTGTTTCTAACAAAAATATTAACCAGGAGATAGTTGTACCTTCTTTGTGTCCGAATCCAGTTTCAAGGAAGGAACGTTTGTTACACAATTTGGACGTAGTCCGTGCTCTAAAATTCTATTTAGAAGCTATAAAAGATTTCAGACAAACATCTTCTCTGTTTGTCGTCTATTCTGGTAAAAGGAGAGGTCAAAAAGTGACTTCTACCTCCCTTTCCTTTTGGCTTAAAAGCATCATCCGATTGGCTTACGAGACTGCCAGACAGCAGCCTCTTGAAAGAATCACAGCTCACTCCACTAGGGCTTTGGCTTCCACATGGGCCTTCAAGAACGAGGCTTCTGTTGATCAGATATGTAAGGCAGCGACTTGGTCTTCACTGCACACTTTTGCCAAATTTTACAAATTTGATACTTTTGCTTCTTTGGAGGCTATTTTTGGGAGAAAGGTTTTGCAAGCCGTGGTGCCTTCCGTTTAGGTAACCTGATTTGCTCCCTCCCTTCATCCGTGTCCTGAAGCTTTGGTATTGGTTCCCACAAGTAAGGATGATGCCGTGGACCGGACACACCAATGTTGGAGAAAACAGAATTTATGCTTACCTGATAAATTACTTTCTCCAACGGTGTGTCCGGTCCACGGCCCGCCCTGGTTTTTTAATCAGGTCTGATGAATTATTTTCTCTAACTACAGTCACCACGGTACCATATGGTTTCTCCTATATTTTTCCTCCTGTCCGTCGGTCGAATGACTGGGGTGGGCGGAGCCTAGGAGGGACTATATGGCCAGCTTTGCTGGGACTCTTTGCCATTTCCTGTTGGGGAAGAGATATTCCCACAAGTAAGGATGACGCCGTGGACCGGACACACCGTTGGAGAAAGTAATTTATCAGGTAAGCATAAATTCTGTTTTTATCTTGGAAAGTTTTGTTTTTAGTTGCTATCTCTTCTGCTCGAAGAGTTTCTGAGTTTTCTGCATTACAATGTGATTCACCTTATCTTATATTCCATTCTGATAAGGTGATTTTGCATACTAAACCTAGATTCCTTCCTAAGGTTGTTTCAAATAAAAATATTAATCAGGAAATTGTTGTTCCTTCCTTGTGTCCTAATCCTTCTTCTAAGAAGGAGCATCTGTTACATAACTTGGACGTGGATCAGGCCTTGAAGTTTTACTTACAAGCGACCAAGGATTTCCATCAAACATCTTCTTTATTTGCTGTTTATTCTGGAAGACGTAGGGGTCAAAAATCTATGGCTACCTCTCTTTCTTTTTGGCTGAAAAGCATCATCTGCCTGGCAAATGAGACTGCTGCACAGCAGCCTCCTGAAAAGGTTACAGCTCATTGTACTAGAGCTGTGGCTTCCACATGGGCTTTTAAAAATGATGCTTCTTTTGAACAGATTTGTAAGGCTGCGACTTGGTCCTCCCTTCATACTTTTTCCAAATTTTCCAAATTTGATAATTTTGCTTCTTCTGGGGCTATTTTTAGGAGAAAAGTTCTTCAAGCAGAGGTGCCTTCTGTTTAGGTATCTGTCTTGTCCCTCCCATTCATCCATGTCCTGTTGCTTTGGTATTTTATCCCACAAGTAAGGATGAATCCATGTACTCGTCATATCTAGTAGAAGAAAAGAAAATTTATGCTTACCTGATAAATTGATTGATTTCTTCTACGATACGAGTCCATGGCCCTCCCTGTCATTTTATACAGATTATATTTTTGATTTTCAAAACTTCAGTCACCTCTGCACCTTTTAGCTTTTCTTTTCTACTCCTATACCTTCAGTTAAATGACTGGGTGTTGAAAGAAGGGAGGAGCTATATATACAGCTCTGCTGTGGTGTTCTTTGCCACTTCCTGTTAGCAGGAGGATAATATCCAACAATTAAGGATGAATCCGTGGACTCATCGTATCGTAGAAGAAATCAATTTAAATATAATATTATATTATTTTTTATTTTAATATAATATTATTTTATTTTAATACAATATATTATTTATTTTAATATATTATAATATTATTTTATTTTATTGTAATAAAATATAATATTATTTTATGTTAATATAATATAATATTATTATATTTTATTTGTATATAATATAATATATTATTTTATTTTATTTTTTTAATATAATATAATATTATTTTATTTTAATATAATATATTTTATTTTATTATAATATAATATTAATTTATTTTATTTTAATATAATATTAATTATTTTATTTTAATATAATATAATATTATTTTATTTTAATATAATATTATTTTATTTTATTTTAATATAATATAATATATTATTTTATTTTAATATAATATTACTTTATTTTATTTTGATATAATATAATATTTTTTTATTTTATTTTATTATATAATATTATTTTATTTTTATTATAATATAATATAATATTTTAGTTTAGTTTAATATAATATTATTTTAGTTTAATATAATATTATTTTATTTTAATATAATATAATATTTTTTTATTTTAATATAATATATTTTATTTTATTATAATATAATATTATTTTATTTTAATATAATATAATATATTATTTTATTTTAATATAATATTAATTATTTTATTTTAATATAATATTTTATTTCCTTTTAATATAATATAACATAATATTTTATCTTATTTTCTTTTTATATAATATATTATTGTATTTTATTTTAATATCATTTAATATAATGTTATTTTATTTTATATTATTTTAATATAATATAATATTATTTTATTATAATATAATATTATTTTATTTTAATATAATATAATATATTATTTTATTTTATTGTAATATAATATATTATTATTTTATTTTAATTAATATAATTTTATTTTATTTTATTTTAATATAATATTATTTTATTTTATTTTAATATATATTTTATTTTATTTTAATATAATATTATTTTATTTTAATATAATATATTATTTTATTTTAATATAATATAATATTTTTTAATATAATATATATTATTTTATTTTAATATAATATAATATATTATTTTATTTTATTATATTTTATTTTATTTTAATATAATATAACATTATTTTATTTTATTTACATATAATATAATATTATTTTATTTTAATATAATATAATATTATTTTATTTTAATATAATATAATATTATTTTATTTTAGTTTAATATAATATAATATTGTATTTTATTATATTTTAATATATTTTATTTTATTTTAGTATAATATAATATTATTTTATTTTAATATAATATAATAATAAAATATTATTTTATTTTAATATAATATTATTTTATTTTATTGTAATATAATATATTATTATTTTATTTTAATATAATATAAATTTTATTTTAATATAATATATTATTTTATTTTATTTTAATATAATATAATATTCTACTTTATTTTAATATACTATTATTTTATTTTAATATAATATAATTTTATTTTATTATAATATTATTTTATTTTAATACAATATAATATTATTTTATTTTATTTAAATATAATATTATATTTTATTTTAATATAATATAATATTATTATTATTTTTTATTTTAATATATATATTTTATATTATTTTAATATAATATAATATTATTTTATTTTAATATAATATATGATTTTATTCTATTTTAATATAATATAATATTATTTTATTTTAATATAATATATTATATTAAAATAAATTAAAATAAAATAATATATTATATTATATTAAAATAAAATAATATATTAAAATAAATTAAAATAAAATAATATTATTTTATTTTAATATAATATTATTTTATTTTATTTTAATATTTTATTTTAATATAATATAATTTTATTTTAATATAATATAATATTATTTTATTTTATTTAAATATAATATAATATTATTTTATTTTAATATTATATAATATTATTTTATTTTAATTTATTTTAATTTATTTTAATATAATATTAATTTATTTTAATTTATTTTAATATAATATTATTTTATTTTAATATAATATAATATTATAATATTTTATTTTAATATAATATAATATATTATTTTATTTTATTTACATATATATAATATTATTTTATTTTATTTTAAAGGGACAATCTAGTCCAAAACAAACTTTCATGATTCAGATAGGGCATGTAATATTAAGCAATTTCCCAAATTACTTTTATCATCAATTTTGCTTTATTCTCTTGGTATTCTTAGTTGAAAGCTTAACCTAGGACGTTTATATGCTAATTTCTTAGACCTTGAAGTCTGCCTCTTAAGAATGCATTTTAACAGGTTTTTTACCACTAGAGGGTGTTAGTTCATGTTTTTCATATAGATAACACTGTGCTCATGCATGTGAAGTTACCTGGGAGCTATCACTGATTGGCTAAAATACAAGTCTGTCAAAAGAACTGAAATAAAGGGGCAGTTTGCAGAGGCTTAGATACAAGATAATCACAGAGATAAAAAATATATAAATATAACTGTGTTGATAATGCAAAACTGGGGAATGGGTATATAAGGGATTATCTATCTTTTAAAACAATAACAATTATGGTGTAGACTGTCCCTTTAATATAATATAATATAATATAATATTTTATTTTAATATAATATAACATAATATAATATTATTTTAATATAATATATTATTTTATTTTAATATAACATAATTTTATTTTATTTTATTTTAATATAATATATGATTTTATTTTAATATAATAATATTTTAATATAATATAATATAATATTATTTTATTTTAATAAAATATAATATTTTTTTAATTTTATTTTAATTTAATATTATTTTATTTTAATATAATATAATATATTATTTTAATATAATATAATATATTTTATTTTAATATAATATATCATTTTATTTAATTTTAATATAATATAATATTATTTTATTTTAATATAATATAATATATTATTTTATTTTAATATAATATAATATTATTTTATTTTAAAATAATATAATATAATTTTATTTTATTTTAATATAATTTTATTTTATTTTAATATAATATAGTATAATATTATTTTATTTTAAAATAATATAATATAATATTATTTTATTTTAATATAATATAATTGTATTTTATTTTAATATAATATTATATAGTATATTAATTATTGTAATATAATATAATATAATATTATTTTACTTTAATATAAAATATTATTATTTTACTTTTTTAATTTTATTTTTATATAATATAATATTATTTTATTTTAATATAATATAATATTATTTTATTGTAATATAATATACTATTATTTTATTTTAATATAATAATATTTTATTTTATTTTATTTTAATATATCATAAAATTATTTTATTTTAATATAATATAAAATTTTATTTTAATTTATTTTAATATAATATAAAATTATTTTATTTTAATATAATATAATATTATTTTATTTTATTTTAATATAATTTTATTTTATTTTATTTTAATATAATATAATA